>NC_050500.2:2500-163612 GCF_012460135.2 Molothrus ater
GCAGGGGGTGCTGTGAGTGCACTGTCTGGGGGTGGGTGGCATGGGGTGGGGTGCTGGCTTGCAGGGGGTGGGTCTGGGGAGGGTGGGTGTGCACAGGCGTGGGGGCAGCATGGGTGGGGGACTAGTGATTAGTATTGATGGCTGACAGGTGGGATCCCTATATAGTGTATATAGTAAAAAGAAAAACTATATGTCCGGTGCAGCAGTAGGAAATTTCAGGCTCCTGGGGAGTAAATGGTTTGCTTTTTTAAATTATTTTTTTTCTTTTACTCCCAGGGAGCCTGAAAGTTTCTACTGCTGCTTTTTTAAACTAAACTAAAGCTAGAAAGAGGAGGAGAGAGAAAAGCGAGAGAGAAGGAGAGAGAAGGAGAGAGAAAGCAGAGAGAGAAGGAGAGAGAAAGCAGAGAGAGAAGGAGAGAGAAAAGAGAGAGAAGCAGAGAGAAAGCAGAGAAAAGAGATAGAAGCAAAGAGAAAAGACAGAGAGAAGCACAAAGAGAGAGAGAAGCAAGGAGAAAAGACAGAGAAACAAAGAAAAAAGGGAGAGAGAAAAAGAGTTGGAAAACAGAGGGAGAGAAGAAAAGACAGAGAGAATAGAGGACAGAACAAGGACAAAGACAGAGAAAGAAGAGAAGAGGAGAGAACAGAGACAGAGGAGACAGTGTGAGACAGAGAGAGGGAGAAGAGACAGAGAGGAAAAGACAGAGAACTGACAAAAAGACAGAGAAGAAAATAAAACAGGAAGACAGAGTGAGACAGGAAAAGGAGGGTGGGAAAACTGAAGAAGGACAGGACTTAGAGGGAAAAGAAAGTGGTTAGGATTAGAGTGAAAGTGAAAACTGAGGAGTGGGGTGAAAAAGGAAAAGACTAAGAGGAAAAAACACAAACCCAGGAAAAGGAGAACACGGAGAGAAAGAGAAGCGAGAAGACTGACATTGGCAGTTACAAACAAAACAGAAACAAATGGTTAGAGATAGATGGAAGTTAAGTTAGAAATAGAACAGTAAAGTGAGGAGCAAAAGGAAGGAATACAGTGAAAAGAAATGACAAAACCACACCAAAAAAAGACAGGAGCCACGGTGGGGGAAGGAAGGGCAGGGGGTATCTTTATTAAGGGTGACTCAACTTTATTAAAAGAATGTTTTTATTTATACATCAGCAAAATACATGGAAACAGTGTATACAAATGCAAGTGCAGATACAATCCATAGACACACTGGTAAAAGTCTAGTTTACATAGAGAGCAATACAGGGCAATGCAGCATCTAAAGCAAATGCAATACAGCAAAATACAGCAAAATATACAGCAAAATAATACAGCAGTTAATGCAAATGCAATACAGAGCAATACAACACATACTAACACAAGATGATAACCTTTTTCTATTTTCATTAGAGGTTGATTCATTGTTACAGGACGGCCAAAGCAACAAAAGCACACAGAAAACAACACTCATCTACCATTAACACCCCCGTCACATTAGACACAAACTCACCATCACTGCCATCACAACTGCTAAATTACACCCCAGCAATCATTGCTCCTCAGGAACGTGGTTCCCAGGAGCCTCAAAAAATATCCTCCTGCCTGACGAAAACCCCAGTCCCTGGAGGGTCTGTGCCCAAACTTTGGCGATGAACATCGCCTCACAGACCGATCGGGACCAGGGAAAAAAAAACCCAGCCGGGGGGAAAAAAAAAAAAACCCAGCTGGGGATTTTTAATCTAAATTTAAAAATGAGTTGAAAAACCTGAAAAGCAAAAGTCATACAAGGTTACAACCCTAGAACCCTTCAACACACACACAATTCCTTCAGCTTACACACAAACCCACACTAAATCACACCTCGACTGCTCTGCTAACCCTCAGCACACACTCACGCCCCACCTCGGGAACGTGGTTCCCGGGAGCCTCCAAAAAATCCTCCTGCCTGACGAAAACCCCGGTCCCTGGAGGGTCCGCGCCCAAACTTTGGCGATGAACGTCGCCTCGCAGACCGACCGGGACCGGGGAAAAAAAAACCCAGCCGGGGGGAAAAAAAAAAAAAAACCCCGGCTGGGGATTTTTTATTCTAAATTCAAAAATGAGTTGAAAAACCTGAAAAGCAAAAGTCATACAAGGTTACAACCCTAGAACCCTTCAACACACACACAATTCCTTCAGCTTACACACAAACCCACGCTAAATCACACCTCGACTGCTCTGCTAACCCTCAGCAAATGCTCACACCCCTCCTCGGGAACGTGGTTCCCGGGAGCCTCCAAAAAATCCTCCTGCCTGACGAAAACCCCGGTCCCTGGAGGGTCCGCGCCCAAACTTTGGCGATGAACGTCGCCTCGCAGACCGACCGGGACCGGGGAAAAAAAAACCCAGCCGGGGGGAAAAAAAAAAAAACCCCCCAGCTGGGGATTTTTTATTCTAAATTTAAAAATGAGTTGAAAAACCTGAAAAGCAAAAGTCATACAAGGTTACAACCCTAGAACCCTTCAACACACACACAATTCCTTCAGCTTACACACAAACGCACGCTAAATCACACCTCGACTGCTCTGCTAACCCTCAGCAAATGCTCACACCCCTCCTCGGGAACGTGGTTCCCGGGAGCCTCCAAAAAATCCTCCTGCCTGACAAAAACCCCGGTCCCTGGAGGGTCCGCGCCCAAACTTTGGCGATGAAGGTCGCCTCGCAGACCAACCGGGACCGGGGAAAAAAAAACCCAGCCGGGGGGAAAAAAAAAAAAAACCCCCGGCTGGGGATTTTTTATTCTAAATTTAAAAATGAGTTGAAAAACCTGAAAAGCAAAAGTCATACAAGGTTACAACCCTAGAACCCTTCAACACACACACAATTCCTTCAGCTTACACACAAACCCACACTAAATCACACCTCGACTGCTCTGCTAACCCTCAGCACACACTCACGCCCCACCTCGGGAACGTGGTTCCCGGGAGCCTCCAAAAAATCCTCCTGCCTGACGAAAACCCCGGTCCCTGGAGGGTCCGCGCCCAAACTTTGGCGATGAACGTCGCCTCACAGACCGACCGGGACCGGGGAAAAAAAAACCCAGCCGGGGGGAAAAAAAAAAAAAACCCCGGCTGGGGATTTTTTAGTCTAAATTTAAAAATGAGTTGAAAAACCTGAAAGGCAAAAGTCACACACACAAATTTAAATCCAGTCAGCATGCACTCACACACGCAGACAGACATATGCTGTCACTCACGCTCTTCCCATTTACATGCTTGGTGTAGCCCTTACTCAAGACACTGAAGAACGCGCTTCCACGCTTCTTCTGGCTGCCGCTCCTTGACGTCAAATGGTAGATTCGGGGGAAATCGGTAGCCTCGGGGACCTGTGAGACAACAGGAAGCGGTCAATGAGTGGCTATCTGACAGCTAGGACTTGTCCCTGCTCTGACCGATAAATTTTCTACCCAAAACCCCATTAAAGACAGATGAACAGTAAAGTTTTTAAAACTCTTCTACCTAACTGTGACTACATGCCAGGGCAGGGCAGCTCCAAGCATAAGTGGTACAGTGTAAGTACATACAGTATAAACCAGCATAGGCACACGCAATATAAGTACATACAGTATAAGCCAGCAGAGGTACACACAGTGTAAGTACATACAGTACAAGTACATACAGTATAAGCCAGCAGAGGTACACACAGTGTAAGTACATACAGTACAAGTACATACAGTATAAGCCAGCAGAGGTACACACAGTGTAAGTACATACAGTACAAGTACATACAGTATAAGCCAGCAGAGGTACACACAGTGTAAGTACATACAGTATAAGTACATACAGTATAAACCAGCATAGGCACACACAATATAAGTACATACAGTATAAGCCAACACAGGTACACACAGTGTAAGTACATACAGTATAAGCCAACACAGGTACACACAATGTAAGTACATACAGTATAAGCCAGCATAGGTACACACAATATAAGTACATACAGTATAAGCCAACATAGGTACATGCAATGTAAGCCAGGACTTGAGATAGCTCTCTGGAAGATGAATTCTTGAGCCCTATGCCCCTTAGGAGGATGGAACCTATCGAACTCCTGCGGTCACGTGAGGAGGGTGTAAGACGCTCCCTCAGGAAGTCCAAGAGAATGGTGTGGAAAAAAAGGCACTACCAAAGCCGGTAGTGAGAAGGAAGACGGATGAGAACATTTTGTCCCTTTGAGGATCTTGTCCCTTCCGGTCTCAAAGAGTAAAGATGTAAAGATGCTGGAATAAGGGATATCCGGAAAGGAACGTGAGTAGAATATGGCCTACGTGGCACGGAATAGTGCCGATAAAGCGTCGAGACGAGACAAGGACCTGTGACGTGGAAGATGACGGACACAGACTACATAACACAGACACAGACGACATAACATAGACACAGATGACATAACACAGAGACAAGTGGGAACTGCCTGGCACTGTCCCCTTAGGGACCCAAGATGCATAGCCCAAGATGAGCCAGAGGCTGATGATGCCAAAGGAAAGGAAGCCCTATGACAATGGCACGTGATGATGAAATGTAACTCATCAAAACAAGTTAGTGCCAAAGCACTTAAGAGGATGCTCGAGAGGCTCGGCGAGCCTAGAGAAGGAAGCCGACTGCCGGGTGACCGTGGCCGTAGCTCCGGACGTGAAGGCGAGCTCCTCGGGGGAAAGATCCCTGACGACATCAAGTCGAGGGAGGCGGACGACACAAAGTATGCGAAGATGTGGAGATGGGTCGGAACTGCCCTGCCCGGCAAAGGCTCTGGCGAGGCTGAGGGGAAACCCTCTCCCTTTACTGCCAGAGAGCCCGCCCCACTACAGACCTCTCCACTAAGCTGACATCAAATTGCCTCCTGTGAGAGTAAAGGCTATTCCCCTTGTCCCAGCCACTGGCCCCCGACACTTAGCTTTTGGAAGAGGAGAGGGCAAAATCCATCCTCGGTCGGACGTGGACGTTGAGATGCTCTCCGTGTGTGCTTCGGTGCTGCCGTTTCCAAGCTTGGGCTACGAGCCTCCTCAGGGTACCTAAGACAAAACAGAAAACCTGACTATTGCCCTCAAAAACAGTAATCCCCGGGACTCCTCCGCACCGCTGCCCCGGCTCACCTCAAATCTTGATTTGACTCCAGAGGGTGCCCGGAAGAGACCTGCGAAGAGAAAAGGGACACGCTTAGCATGCTGCTGTGTAACGCTCACCTAGGAGTCAGCCTGCCTAAACTCCGACTCACCTGCCCTCCTCTGTTCCTTGGCGTGCCTAGGGCAGCGACAGCACCTGCAAAGAAACAAAGCGGAAAAGCATGCTGAGATACTGTGAAAACACAACCTCCCAAATCTGACAAGGATGCCACACCGATACCTTAAGCTCTCACCCACCTGGCATAGGCGTGCTCGGCCAGGAGAGATGGCAAGTGGACCACCTAAAATAAAAAAAACAAGTGGAGATGCTTAGAGCTGCACCAAAACTGAGACCTCAGCAATAACAACTGCTTCTGTACGCTATTCAATGCTCACCTCACCCACTCGGCCTTGACTGCTGCTCTCAGCCTTGAGTTCCTAAAAAGACAGACAAAGAACACTGCTGTAACAGCCACCATTTATGCTTCCTCTGCAGAGACAAACAGTGACTGACCTGCTCAGGGCAATCCCCTCACCTGGGATGGGGGGCTCTGCCCTGGATTTTATCCATCTGCATCTGAAAGAAAGTTAGGACAAGAGTCAAACTGTTGCAGGATAACTTAAGAGCTCCAGATATCCTGTCTCCATCTACAAATCCCACCTAGAGTCCAACTACAGCCCACATTACAAACTTCAAGTCCCCAGGACTTCTCCTATTGCACCAGGCTATGCGGCAGGACAGAGCAGCTCCGGCACAAATGTGTGTGCAGACACCCGTGACACAGGACAGGATGTGACAGACAACGGGGACACAACACGGACAGAAATCTCGAGACAAGAAGCATGACTGCAAGGAGCACAAGGACAGAAAATTAGATGACTGAGGTAAGACCGATGGCAAGCTGATGAGGCTCAGAGAAACCTGGAGGAAGAAGATGCTAAAATGAATGATTTATTCCAAAAACTGCAAAGATGGATGCCCGAGAATCCTATGGCCAGAAGCCTCTACCTGCCCTCACGTTCTTTCAAGTCCTAGTCCGCCATAATGGATCCTGGCAGAGCAGAGCTGTCCACACAGCTCAGAACAAGACCTGAAAAGACATCCGACCGGATGCTTCTAAAGAGACAAGAGAGTCTGATGCCTGTCTGAGCTCCTGAGTCCAAAGTTCTATGGCCTGGGTTCCAGGCCAAGAAATGCAGAGATCGCAGATGCTAACAATGATGCCAGGGTGTCTGACAGGCCCCTCAAAGGCCTAAGGTAAAGGACATGACATATCCAAACAACACATAATACACAAAAGACAAGTGACACAATACACACCGGGACTGCTCTGCCCTGCTCACCTCAGCACTGTGATCCAAAGTCAGGCTTTGCTTTTATGGGGCCTAAGGGGTCGCCCCATGGACAGCCCCTATCACCAAAGTGGACTCAAAAACCCCTCCCAGTAATTCCCAAACCAGCCCCCTGCTTTCATCCCCTCTGTGGGTCGTGGTCCTCTACTTATCTCTCGCACAGCTGGTGCTGTCGGTCTCAGGTGTGAAGAAAGGCCACCTCGTCAGCTGGGAAGGTCCTGCTGGCACCGGGCTGGTGTCTCTCAGACAGCTGTATTAAAGAAAACCAAACATCAGTGCCCGATCTTGGCAGCCCCTCGGCCAAACCCCACAAGTCTGCTACTCACCCTTCTCCTAAGAACGCTCAGCTGCTCGGGCCGCACGCTTCGGGCACGCTCGGAGACCGAGGCCGTGGTCACAGGGGGTGTCTGGGTTAAGAGGAGATGAGGTGATTTGGCATGGCTGAAACTTGAGTGGACCCTCGCTCCTCCTCCCTACTTCCCTGACTCACCCCAACTCCTTGGCAGCTGCTGAAGGCCACCTGGATGGCACCTTGAAATAGAAAAGTTCTGGGCTTCATCACCAGGTCCTGTAATGCATCCACAGGGCTCACACGGGCAGGGAACCCGGTGCATCGGCCGGCTGGTGACGGGGGCTTGGCAGGCTCTGAGTGGATTGCCTAAATCACAAAAATGAGAATGGAAGCTTAGAGCAGCACCAGAAACTGAGACCTGAGCAATAACAGCTACTTCTCTCCACTGCTCACCTTGACTGCTGGTATCCAGATTTACTTCCTAAAAAGAAAGACAAAGAACAGAGCTGTAACAGAGTCACCACATACACTTCTGCTGCAGAGACAAATGGTGCCTCACCTGCTCGGGGGAAACCACTCACCTGGGATGGGGCCCTCTGGCACACATTTAATCCATCTGAATCTGAAAAAAAAGTTAGGACAAGAGTCAAACTGTTGCAGGATAACTTAAGAGCTCCAGATATCTTGTGTCCATCTACAGCCCACATTACAAACTTCAAGTCCCCGGGACTTCTCCTATTGCACCAGGCTATGCGGCAGGACAGAGCAGCCCCGGCACAAATGTGTGCAGACACCCATGACACGGGACAAGACGTGACAGACAACGGGGACACGACACGGACAGAAAGCTCCTGGCAAGGAAAATGGCTGCGAGGACTGAGAGAATGCAAAAGGAGATGACCAAGGGGAGACCGATGGTGAGCTGATGAGGCTCAGAGAAACCTGGAGGAAGAAGATGCTAACCGAATGATTTATTCCAAGAACTGCATACATGGATGCCCGAGAATCCTATGGCCAGAAGCCTCTACCTGCCCTCACGTTCTTTCAAGTCCTAGTCCGCCATAATGGATCCTGGCAGAGCAGAGCTGTCCATACAGCTCAGAACAAGACCTGAAAAGACAGCTGACCGGATGCTTCTAAAGAGACAAGAGAGTCTGATGCCTGTCTGAGCTCCTGAATCCAAAGCTCTATGGCATTGGTGCCAGGCCAAAGAATGCAGAGATCACAGATGCTAACAATGATGCCAGGGTTTCTGACAGGCCCCTCAAAGGCCTAAGGTAAAGGACATGACATATCCAAACACACACAATACACAAAAGACAAGTGACATGATACACACCGGGACTGCTCTGCCCTGCGCACCTCAGCACTGTGATCACAAGTCAGGCTTTGCTTTTATGGGGCCTAAGGGGCCACTTCATGGACGCCCCCATCTCCAAAGGAGACTCAAAAATCCCTCCCGGTGGGTCCCTACCCTGCGCCCCGCTTTCATCCCCTCTGTGGGTTGTAGCCCTCTACTTATCTCTCAGACATCTGGGGATGCAGGTCTGTGTCAGGTGCAACAGAAGGCTGCCTCAACATCTGGGAAGTTCCTGCTGGCACTGTTTTTCAACAACTTCCTGTTGTTTCTTAGTCAGCTACATGAAAGAAATGCAAATATTAATGCATGATCAATGCAGCACACTGGCCAAAACCCAACAATTCTGCGACTCACCGTTCTCCTAAGAATGCCCGGCTCCTGGGGCCGCACCCTTCGGCCACCCTCCGAGGCTGATGCCGTTGTCACGGGTTAAACCTGGGGTAAAAGGAGACGAGGTGATGTGGAATTGCTGAAACCTGAGCAGACCCTAGCTCCGCCTCCCTACTTCCCCAACTCACCGCGACTCCTCATCCAGTGCCCAAGGCTACCCTGGTGACACTTTTAAATAGAAAAGGCAGAGGCTTCATCGACGAGTCCCGTGATTCCTCCGCAGGGCTCGGGAGAGCGGCGCACCCGGTGCGTAGGCCGGTGGGTGACGGGGGCTCGGCCTACTCCGAGTTGATTGCCTAAAGCACAGAAACAGGAATGGATACTTAGAGTTGCACTGGAAAGTGAGACTGGAGCATTAACAACAAGGTGAGCTACTCAATGCTCACCTTGCCCACCTCATCTTGACTGCTGATATCCAGCTTTACTTCCTAAAAAGAAAAAGAACAGAGCTGCAACAGAGTCACACTTTACACTCCCCCTGCAGAGACAAATGGTGACTGACCTGCTCGGGGGAACCTCCTCACTCGGGATGGGTGGATGGATTTTGCCCTGGATTTTATCCTTCTGCGTCTGAAAGAAAGTGAGGACAAAAGTCAAAGGGCTGCAGGATAACTTCACAGCTCCAAACATCTTCTGTCTATCTAGGAATATCATCTAGAGTCTGGCAACACCCCACAAACTGCAAGTCCCTGGGACTTGTCCTCTTGCAGCAGGCTATGTGGCAGGGCAGAGCAGCTCCGGCACAAATATGTGCGGACACCCGTGACACAGAACGTGACAAACAGGGGGACGATAAACACAACCCATTATGCTTGTGGTGAGGGTCTTGAGGGGAAAAGGCAAAAGGGACCCCAAAGACACACTAGGTAACACGGTACACCGGACAACACGACGGGGACCGGAACTGTTCTGCGCTGCCCGCCTGAAAGCTGCCATCAAAAGTAGAACCTCTCCCTTTACCTGTCCTAAGAGGCCCCTTGGAGGAGATTGCTTTTCCCTCTGCTATTTTTTAAATCTGTCCCAGGAACTCCAAACCCGCTGCTCTCCCATTGTCCCATCTCCAGGCTGTGACTCTGACTTATCTTTTGGATGACTGGTGATGTGGATCCACGTTGCACCTGAAATGAGTCTGCCTCGGAGGGCCCCGTGATCGCCTGTTAGCCTCTCGGTCAGCTACAATAAAGAAAAACAAAACCAAAGTATGAGTACACAGTTATGTGGGCCAAATCCCAGTGAGTCAGCTACTTGCCCTCTCCTGAGTGTGCCTGGCTCCTTCAGGCTCCAGCTTCATCCTGATTCCAAGGCTGTGGCCATTATTGTGAGTGGCACCCGGGTTAGAAAAAGGCAAAGTTAAATGGCATTCCTGTGAGTGCAGTGGATGACCTTGTGTGCTGCAAGACATGTGAATGCCTCTGCCATGCTTCTGAAAAGCCTTGGGGTGGGGGGGCCTCAAATAAACACCCTTTCTCACCCTGCTGCCTTCAAAATCACCCCCCCCAACAATAACTCCTAACCGGATACCTGCTCACCCTCCCTCTCCTAGTCACAATCCTCAACTCACCTGAAGCCTCAGTCTCAAACATCATCTTTGACACTGGGCAGATGCCTCTTGTGACACGATGAATCTGCTGAAAAAAGTGTCGTAGCTGACACAACCTGCAGCCTCTGGAAGCTGCACTCCTCCTAAAAAAAATACAAAACAATATAAGAACAAAACCAGAAATTACAAATGCGCTTTACCACCCCTAAACACAAAACCCAAAATTGTGAACTTAAATACTCGCTGTATTCCAGGCTGTTTTCTTCACAGTATCTTCAAAGCCTCTGTTACTTTAGATGCCCAGAAACACCTGCTGAAAAGAAGCTGAGATAAGCTGAAAGAGCTTCTTCACTGAAATGAGAGGAGAGCTCTTATCCCAGCACCTCCCAGAGGGGGAATGAAGGCCCTGAGCCAAGGCTGGGGTTAATATACCCCTGATGGTGCCCGCCTCTCGTTCCCGTGGCACCCGGGAAAAGGGAGGGGGCGAATCCCACCGGGTATAAAAACCCTCAGAGCAGCTGCTGCTGTTTGGCTCCTCTGACTCAAGTTCAAGGGGAGTAAAGGGCTTGTTATAGAAGAAAGCTCTTCTGAAAAATAACAGCACTTTCTTTTTTTGCAACAACTACTTGGAGTTAATGGGCAGAAAACTGGTAAGAAATAAAAGTTTCTGTTTAGGCAGCATATCTAGATAAATTGGGTGATTTGCTGTTAACTTACATAATTATTCCTTAGTGGCTACTAAGTAGTACTTCATATGTGACTATGCTGGGTGGAAAAGAATGCTTATGATATGAATAGTCAAAGTCTCCTTGGGACCTCTAATTAGGTCTATCAACATTATAAGTAAAAAGAAGATAAATAAAAGCTTCCCAGGCAGTGTAAGGGTTAAGTGCATGCCAGGTGCCAGGCTCACCCTGCTCTGAGATACTTGGTCCTATGGCACAGAATGAAGGGCCGTGAAATGCAGTTTTAAACCCTTAAAATGCTGAAAAAGGCAGAGTTTCCTTCCAGTGAACCCCTTAAACAGAGGCAATGGGGCAGTTACCTCTACTGAAACGAATACAATAGCAAATAAATAGTTTCTGCCCTTTAATTTATTCTCCTTAATACTGGGAAAAGAGGGATTTTCCTCACTTTAGATCTCTCCAGTGATGAAAAAAAGAGGGATTTTTTCCTCAGTTCAAACTCTTATGGAGAGATAGCTGGGCTTCTCCCTCAATTTAGGCCTGAGGACAACAAAAAGGGGGTGGCTGCCCTTAATTCAAATCCATAAGAAACATTTCCAAGATTTTCCCCTTCTACTTAAACTGGAAAATAATAGAAAATGAGGACTCCCTGTCAATTAACACCCCGAACAGCATAGAAAAGGCAGGGATTCTTTCAACTGAGACCATTAAAATTGCAGGGGAAGCAGACTTCCTCCCAGTTTGAACACAAAAAATAAAGGAAAAGGATGCTTTTTCCCTTTTTTCTAAACCCTTTTTCTCCTAATAACCCCTCTCCTTTCTGGGAGTGCTGTGGAGGGTCTGGGGGCTCTGGGGAGGGACTGGCACAGTAAAAGGGGAAAGTTGAAAGCCCTCTCCTGGAACCCCACATGCTGCCTGGCCTGCTCCGATGCTGCCCCTTGGCAAAAGGGCTCTTCCCTTGGCATTTTCTCAAAGTGTTGCTCCGTGCCCGGGTGGGTCCGGCTGCTCCCTAGTCCGTGCTGGATGCTCCGCCCGTAGTTCCTGGAGGGACCCTTGGGATGCCCCTGTTACCCTGTGTTTCCTCCGACCCTGACCGTAATCTTCCAAATACGCTAAAGACTCATAAAATGGCTTTGAAAAAGCCCCAACAATACCCTAAGAAGTCCCAGAAAAGTCCCTTCCAAAATCCCCTAAATACCTGTAAAAGTCCTGGAAAAAAAGCCTCACAAAGACATGCTCAGTCTCCGAACTCTACCTCGTGCTGTCTAGCCCACAGATGTCATCCCTACCTTACTGCAGTGGGTCTGTTGTCCTCTGAGGGTTCTGTCATTGTGCTGCTGTGTGAGGGTTGCTGTCTGGTCTCGCTGTTAGGGTTGCTGCGTTGTGCTGCTGTTGGGGGAAAAGGCTGTTTTTAGGGGGGCTGCTTAGGCTGAGGTTAGGGCTGGGGTGAGGGGTGGTACAGCTGTACCCTGTACCCCTGATCTCCACTGGACTGTCCAGCCCTCAAGCCCTCTCCCTTTACCCCTCAACCGGTCCCTCTGCCCCCCAGCCCTCAGCTCCTGTGCGTCACCCTTGACCCCTCTCCTTTGCCCCTCAGCCCCCAGCTTCTCTGTGTCACCCTACAGCTGCCCCTACCACCCTCAGCATCTCTGTGTGTCACCCGCTGTCCCCTCTCCCTCTTCCTCCCTCAGCTCCCAGCCTCTGTCACCCTCAAGCCCCCACAGTGCCCCTCAAGCTGCCCCTCAGCCTCCATGTGTTGTGCCATGAAAAACCCTAAAAAAACCTAAAAATTCCCTGAAAAACTCCTAATCTTCAAAATGTCCTAAAAACCCCATGAAAACCTAAAAACAGCCTCAGAATGCTGTTAGAATACACTGGAAATACCCTACTTTTAAAAAAACCCTAAAAATCCCCAAAGAACCTTTAGAAATCTGTAAATATACCCTAAATAGTCCAAAAAGAGCTCTAAAAGTACCCCAAAAATCCTTAAAATGCCCTGATAAGACCCTAAAAAAGCCTAAAAATTCCCTCAAAAACCCTAAAAATACCCAAGCCCTAAAAAGTCCTCCACGTCCCCTCAATAGTCCTAAAAAAGCCCCAAGAACACACAAAGCCCCCCCCAAACAATTCTTAAAAGTACTAAGAAAGCCCTTAAAATACCCTAACAAAATCTTTTAAAAGCCCTGAAAAAGCCCTAAAAGTATCCTAAATGTTCCCAGAAATTTCCTGGAAAACTCCTCCAAAAAAGCCCTAAAATATCCTTTTAAAGCCATGAGAAAAACCCTAAAAAAAAACCCTAAAAAACTGCTCAGCCCCCAACTCCTACCTGTCACTCTCTAGACCACAAACATCATTGCTACCTTTTTATTAGGGTTGCTGCCTGCAGCTGCTGGGAGAGTTCTGGGGCTGTCCCAGCATTGAGGTTATTGCCTTGTGCTGCTGTTGGGGAAAACTGGGGTCCTAGGGGTGCTCTTTAGGGTTACCTTGGGGTTGGGTTGAGGGCTGCTGCACCTGTACCCTAACCCTACCTGGTACCCTGTGTCCTTTGTACCCCTAACCCTCGGTGTGAGCTCTCCATCTGTCAAGCCTCCCCCTCCTTGCCCCTCAGCCCGCAATGTCTGCGTGCCACTCCGAGACCTCTGACATTGTCCCTTGGCCCCCTGGCCTCCACCGTGCACTCTCCGCCTGGTTAGGGGTGGTGTGAGGGCTGGTTCACCTGTCACCCTCAAGCAGCCCCCACTTTGCCCCTCAAGGCATCTGCTCCCCCTCACCCTTTTCTTGTCACCCTCAAGTTCCCCACTCCTAGCATCTCTGTGCCACCCTGGAGCCCCCCAGTTGCTCCTAACACCCCCTTCTGCCTCTCAGCTCCCCCCATCCTCTGTGTCACTCTCCAGCCCCCTCCCCTCAGCCCGCAGCCCCTTGTGACACCCTGCAGCCCACAGACGTTGTCCCTGCCTGTCTCGCCTGGGTGTTGTCCTGCTGCGAGAGCTGCGCCATCCTCCGAGGGTTCGGGCTCCTGCGTGCTGCTGGAGGGGACTCACGGGTGGGCGGTGGGTGAAGTAATGGATGGAGCGGGAGGTGTGGTGGGACGGGTTAAGGGCGGAGTGAGGGATGGAGCAAGGGCGGGCTGGAAAATAGAGTAGGGTTAGGGGCGGAGAAGGGGACGCAGCAGCAGGGGGCTGAGGTGGGGAGGTGAGTGTTAGGAGGAAGCGTAACTCCGTAACTCCAAGACCGAGTCTGCGGCCAACGAAAACTCTGAGTGACCTGGGAGTGCCGAACGTCTTCGGCAAACTGATGTAAGGAAACTGGGGTGATGAGTTTTGTTTCCCGTGGAAAAGGGGTGGCATTTGTGTCCCTGGGTCTGCACCCTGCCCAGGACCTTTGATCTCCAGTGGGCTGCCACCTCCTAAAATTCCAAACATCGCAGGTGAGACAGGGGGTTGCAAATTTTACTTGGGGTAGAAACCAATTTTGGATTTAGCTGAAGTCTGCTGGTGAAACTTCTGTAGTCTGTTAATCGGTGTGCTAGCAAAAAGGCCTGCAGAGAGAACAAAGGAAGTTCGAGGCTACTGCTGGAAAAAGAGAATCTGGGTTACGACCGAGTGCACGGCCTCGTCCCTGTGTGAGTAAAAGTTTGAGGTTTTGCCGGCAGTGTCACTGAGTGCTGAGGGGTCCCCTGGTCGATAGGGCAACTTGGGAGGGTTTGCTTCAGGCTTTGCTTGTGAAAGGTGTGAGAAAAGCAAGCAGCTGTGAAGCAGATGAGCCCCCTCTTGCCTGTTGAAGTGTTGCATAAATCAAAGATAAACCTCAAGGTCCCTTCCCACCCAAGCCATTCCGTGATTCTTTGCCCTGGAGGCAAGGGTGCACCTGTCACCGCATTTCTCTTCACAGAGAAAAGCAAGGCACAATTCTTCCCAAGAATATTTCTGGGATTCACATTCTCTGAACCTCAGAGGAAGGAAAAACAATTCTTATCTCATTTGCTGTGCCTGTGTTTGTGCTGAAGTAGAATGCAGCGTGGAGATTGTTCACCCAAAGTGATGGTGTTTTGTTTCCTTGGCCTGTCAGGGCCAAGTGTGTATGTGTGTCGGGACTGTTGGGTGACAGTCATGAGTTGTGTGCGGTGTGTGTGGGGTTGAGTACTTGGCAGGTTCGGTTTAGATGTAATGTAATATAGTATGATAAAACAATTAATTAGCCTTCTGATAAGGCAGAATGCAGATGGGAAATATTTGCACATATGATATTAAAGGACACGTGAACCACCTTTCTGTGAGACAAAGACACAAGACTTGGCCCATCCCTAACTTAGGACAGAGCTAAAAAATAATAGATAAAATAATTTTTAACCTATTTTTGAAGAACTCTCTAAAACTAATGGCAGATGATATAGCTATTTTATCTGGCAAGCTTCCGTGCAAAGTTTCCTGCTGATGCTGGCTCAGACGGATGGAGATTTGGGAGGAGGGGGAAGAACAAAGTGCCACGGGGCTTTATTGGATGAGCCTTGAAAGGTTTCTGCAAGTTTCTATTGCAAGGTTGATGAACCTTGTGTTTGTTAACTTCAGTTTTGCTCAGTGTTTTAACCCTGCTTGATCTCCTGTGGTCCAGATGACACATTCACACATCTTTAGAAAATTCAGTGGGATGCTCTTCAAACAACATGTGACTTTGCACCAGTGACGGCAGAAACTTGATGGTTTTACCTCAATCTATAGTTTTTCAATATTCCTATAGAACGTGCTTTTCTGTGAAATGTCTACTTTGGTTAGGGAAGAGAGAGGGCAAAAGGGACCCAAGGCTGCCCCCAGGGTCCCCATGCCCCTGGCTGCCCTCCCCTGCTCCGGCCCTGCAGCGAAGTGGCAGCACAGCATTGACAGCAAGGCCGTGAAAAGAGCGGGAGGGGTGCTAGCACTAAAAGATAAAATCAAAGCAGAGATTGCTGACTCTCCAAACCTCACAAAGTGGGTTGTTTTTCTTAAGTAAGAAGGTTTTTGGTTTTTTCTTTTGTGTGTTTTGTTTGCTGTTAAAAAGAAGTTTTTTGGTTTTTGTTTTTTTTTTTTCCTGAAGAATGGGTTTGTAAGGCTAAAACAATTAAATGCTGCCCAAAAAGTAAAAAGCAATAGATGTGATACATCTCGTGTTAAAATTGGTCTAGCTTTTCTTATTTAACTAACTGTAACTCACAGAAAGAAGAATTTGCCTCTGCAGCTATTAGCACAGCTGGATAGAAGAAGAAGAGGCTGCTGTGGAAAAAGCTTTTAGCTAAACCCAGAAAGTTTGGAAGAAAAGTGAATGGTAAAAGTTAATGCAGTATTGTCTTTCTTTTATTACTATGCTATTAAGAAGCCCTTTCCAGGTACTACTGAAGCAACAATCAGAATCACAGAAAGAGGGTGAATTCATGCCAGCAGAATCAAAGGACTATCACATTTAAACCGGGTGATACCAAACTGACTTTCCAATGGGGACTGAGTGGTAATAGTTTGGGAAAAGCCAAATGATCCAAGAAATGTACAAAGAATAACACTGAATTCAGAAGTAAGACAATGCTTATACCACTAGGTTCAAGCACTGCCTGAATAAAACATCTCCTTAGGGGAGGAATACTCCAGATAGAAGGATCAAGACTGTTTTTGTGTTCTGACCTTAGCCTGAGAATTGTACAGGGGAGAAGGGGAATTACCATTTCCATCAGTAAACTTTATTTGATTCATTCCAATACTGGACATGCTAGCTGGGTTATAAGTAAATGCTTGAATTGTGAGAATAATTAGTATTGAAGTGCACAACATTTATGCTCTTATTGCAAAAAGTGTTAAAGTAATAGCTTTGTGGATGGGAATTATTAGTGCCTGGTGAATGAGAGATACCTGAAGAACGGTAAGAGACCACAGTTAAAGGGTGTCAAAACCAACTTGCCTGGAAATTATTTAAGAAAAAGTGACAAGGAAATAGAGGGCACGACCAGATTGGCCTCTGTATTTCACCACCGAGAAGATCAAATACACCTGCTGTGGGTTGCAACCTCACAGGCCTGGGAGGTGGGAGTATAAGCCATACTGGAGCTCTGTTATTCCTGTTTCTGGCACTCATTTGTTCTCTTTTCCCTTTCGGGATACCAGCAAGATTGTGTCACAAATGCTGCAGAAAGCATCGCGTGGAAAGAAACCAAAGTTTCTCTTTTATTACACACACCTATGTCAACAGCCACTGTTATAACCCATCCAAATTAAGAACCTGTAGGCAAAATGGAGTAAATTATTGGATTACAAGAAACTTAGGGAAAAGTGGTAATAGATTTGGAATTGAATGTTTAAAAGGAGAGAGATGGATTTGTTTTACATTTAATCTTGAAGATATGGTTCGAGATTTAGTAAAAAAACAAATAATAAACGAAAAGGTAAAACCAGCACAGCAATTGAATCTGTATTGACCCCAAATTATCTATTGAGTCGTATTACAAGACTCCAAGCAGTTATAGAAATGATAGCAAATGGAGCTGCCCAGGCATTGGAGTTAATATAAAGTCAGCTAAGCCAAACAAAAGCTGTAGTGTATCAGAATAGGTTGGCTTTACACTATTTATTGGCCAAAGAAGGGGGTGTTTGTAGAAAGTTTAATAGATCAAATTGTTGAAAATTGATGACCACAGAAAAGTCATTCTAGAAAAAGCAAAAGAAATCAAAGAAGAAAAAAATATATATGCATATAATAACCCAGGTACCGGTCCAAAAATTAGAAAACAATGTTAAAACCTAGCTGGTAGGGTAATGTATTAGAAGAAATGAAGATCTTTCATTTTATGTGTTGCAACTATTTTTATATTTCTTCCTTGTGTAATCCCCTGTTTTATTTTGCCCGCATAGTCCAGAAGATACAAGTAGATAAGAAATATTGCTCAAGCCAAAGGATTTACAAAGAATAAGAGTGGGGATTGTGAAAAATGCCGGTATTTTATGATTGGCTTTTTTGAAATATTAAAATGAATATTATATGTGTTGTGTTAGAAAGTAATGCTGTATTGATTCTCTTAATTAGTGTGTTAAATATAGTTTTAGGTTACAAAAACTGTTAAAATAGAAACGATGTAAGATACTTTTTTTAAAGAAAGGACTTGCAGTGAGATAGCGGCCACAGGGCACCTGGATCTTTCAGAGAAAAAGAATTTATTGCCCTCTTATCAGAAGAAACGAACTTCTTCCTGCCTCCAAGGCGCTGTTAGGATTAGAAGGAAGAAGTGGATGATGAGCAGACAGAATCCTGTGTTTGAATGGAATTTATGCACCACGTACGAAGTGTATGACTATGCAACAGGCTATTGCTTTTAAAGGTTAATCCTTTGTTAACGGGGGTCCTTTTTCGGGCTCGTGCTGCCCAGAAAAAGGTACCCGGACGTCCGTAACTCTTTGTTTTTGTTGTCTCATATTGTCCTAATTCAAATTGTCCAAATTATTATTACTCTAATTGTATTACTATTTTTATAACCATTTTATTACTATTAAACTTTCAAAAATTGTAAAAGCAAATGATTGATGTTTTTCACACCAGTCTGTTAGGTGAAAATTATCAAAGGATTTTTGTGAGTTTTCTAATTTTGGCATTAATGCTGGCAAATTTTCAGGGTTTACTGTCTATTTGTGGGTCGAGAAATCTGTCCCAAACACTGAGGGGACTCTGGAGCTATTTGGGAACAGTTCTTTTTCAAAATTCTTTTGTGTTGGGATCAAAGAGCTGGCATTTGCAGGGGCAAAATAATTCTCTCTCTGGCCTGTATTTATTAAAGCAGCTGTCATATTCCAACCTCCTCCTTGCACGGTTTGTGTGCATGGATGTGGCTGTGCAGACGAATCGTGACACAAAGTAGTCCCACTGGGTGCTAGGAGTGTGGAAGGCGAAAACGCGGAGGCACACCAGGTATCGGTTGCTCAGGGTTACGCGCTGCTGAGGGATCTCTCGGTGCCGGGCAGAAGGAGAGACGCGGAAGGATACGTGCAAGGCGCTACAGTTTTCCCCTGCTGTGGTGTTGTGTATAGACGCAGTGGCGGCAGAAGTGGCGTGACAGGGCACATGGATGCCGGCTGTGGCTGGACAGCGGCACGCAGCGACTCGGAACCGGGACCGTGCTGTACCAAAGCTGCAGCAAACGCAGTGGGGGGTGGCGGCGGGGCCGTGGAGATAGAACTGCGCATGCGTGCGGCTGATCCCGGAAGCAGCGCTGTCGTTTGATGAGTCGGCGTGGAGTGATATCGCTGGTGCTGGGGTTGTAGCAACTGCGCATGCGTGGGTTCTGTCACTACCGCAGTGTGGGCAGTCATCATGGCGGCGGGCAGGACGGGGCGTGCGGGAGGCGGCGGAGCTACGGGAACGGGGCTGCGGCTGCAGCCATGGAAGGAAACGCCGGGACGCCCCTGGTTGCAGGAGGCGACGGAGCCGTGCCATCCAGCAGCTCTGAAGCGGGAGGGTGCGGTGGGGAAGGCGCGTCTCGGCCCGCCATGCAGCGACGGCGGCAGGAGAGGGGAAGCGACCACGGGCGGCGCTGACAGGAGCCTGGGCTGGAGCGCCGCGGCGCCGGCATGGGGTGCCTTGGGTGGCTGGGGCGCCCCGGTAAGACAGTCATTAAAACACCCTAAAAATTATTTTAAAAGCCCTGAAAAAGCCCTAAAGGTATCCTAAACATTTCCAGAGAATTCCTAAACAACTCCTGCAAAAAAAACCCTAAAATATCCCTAAAAATCCCTGAGAAATCACCTGAAAGACCCTAAAAAACTGTTTAACCCCTACCTGTAACACTGTGGCCTCCAAACATCATCTCTACCTATTAATCGGGGTAACTGCAAGAACCTCAAACACCACCACAATCACCAGCTTGAGTTGGTCTGGGCAGCACCAAATAAAATAAAAAAAAAAGCTTTAAAAATAGAAAAATTAAAAAAAAAAAATTAAATAAAAAATAAAAAAAAAAAAAGCTTTAAAAATGGGAAAATAAAAAAAAAGAGAATTAAAAAAATTAAAAGCTTTAAAAACAGAAAAATTAAAACTAAAAATTAAAAAAAAATTCTAAAAATAAAAGAAATGTTTTAAAAATACAAAAATTAAAACTAAAAATGAAATAAAAATGAAATTAAAATAATAAAAGAAATGCATTAAAAATAAAAAAATCAAAACTAAAAAATTAAATAAAAAATAAAATTAAAAAAATAAAAGAAATGCTTTAAAAATAAATCAAAACTAAAAATAAATAAAAAAATAAAATTAAAAAATAAAATTAAATAAAATAAATGTTTAAAAGTAAAAAATTAAAACAAAAATTAAATAAAAATAAAAAATAAAAAAATGTTTTAAAAATAAAAAAATCAAAACTAAAAATTAAATAAAAAGGAAAATTAAAAAATAAAATAAATGCTTTAAAAATAGAAAAAGCAAAAAATAAAAATGAAATAAAAAATAAAATTAAAAAATAAAAAAAAGCTTTAAAAATAGAAAAATTAAAAAAATTAAATAAAAAATAAAAAAAGCTTTAAAAATAGAAAGATCAAAAATAAAAATTAAATAAAAAATAATAAAAAAAAGTTTTAAAAATAAAAAAATCAAAACTAAAAATTAAATAAAAAAGAAAATTAAAAAAATAAAAGAAATGCTTTAAAAATAGAAAAAGCAAAAAATAAAAATGAAATTAAAAAAATAAAATAAACAGTTCAAAAATAAAAAATTAAAACTAAAAATGAAATAAAAAATAATATTAAAAAAATAAATGTTTAAAAATAAAAAAAATTAAAACTGAAAATTAAAAAAAATTTTAAAAGCTTTAAAAATAGAAAGATCAAAAATAAAAATTAAATTAAAAAACATTAAAAAATGCTTTAAAAATAAAAAAATCAAAACTAAAAAATTAAATAAAAAATAAAAGTAAAAAAATAAAATAAATGCTTTAAAAATAGAAAAAGCCAAAAATAAAAATGATATAAAATATAATATTTAAAAAATAAAATAAATAGTTCAAAAATAAAAAATTAAAACTAAAAATGAAATAAAAAAATTAAATAAAAAAATTTTAAAAAGCTTTAAAAATAGAAAGATCAAAAATAAAAATTAAATAAAAAATTAAAAAAAGCTTTAAAAATTAAAAAAACCCTAAAAATTAAATAAATAATAAAATTTTTTTAAAAAGCATTGAAAATAGAAAAAGAAAAAATAAAAATGAAATAAAAAATAAAATGAAAAAAATAAAATAAATGATTTAAAAATAAAAAAATTAAAACAAAAAATTAAATAAAAATAAAATTAAAAAATAAAAAAGCTTTAAAAATAGAAAAAGCAAAAAATAAAAATGAAATAAAAAATAAAATTTAAAAAATAAAAGAAATGCTTTAAAAATAAAAAAATTAAAACAAAAAATTTAAAAAAATAAAATTAAAAAATAAAATAAAAAGCTTTAAAAATAGAAAAATCAAAAATAAAAATTAAATAAAAAGTAAAAAATAAAATAAATGATTTAAAAATAAAAGAATCAAAACTAAATATTAAATAAAAACTAAAAAAATAAAATAAATGCTTTAAAAATAGATAAAGCAAAAATAAATATGAAATAAAAAATAAAATTTAAAATATAAAACAAATAGTTTATAAATAAAAAATGAAAACTAAAAAATAAAAAATAAATTTAAAAAAATAAATGCTTTAAAAAAATAAAACAGAAAAATTAAATTTAAAAAAATTTTAAAATAAAATAAAAAGCTTTAAAAATAAATAAATCAAAAATAAAATTAAATAAAAAATAATGAAAAAAAGCTTTAAAAATCAAAAACTCAGAAGTAAAAATTAAGAAAAAAATAAAAATAAAAAAATTTAAAATATGCTTTAGAAATATAAAAATTAAAACTAAAAATTAAATAAAAAGGAAAATTTAAAATTAAAATAAATGCTTTAAAATAGAAAAATTAAAACTAAAAAAAAATTAAAAAAAGCTTTAAAAATCGGAAAACTAAAAAAATATTAAATAAAAATTAAATTTAAAAAATAGAATTAATTAAAAAGAATTAAAAAACAAAATAAAATCCGTAAAGTGCTGTAAAGTACTGTAAAAATTCTATAAAAGGTAGTGTCGTAAAGCGCGACTGTCGAAAAAACGCACCTTTTACGACAGTCGCGCTTTACGGCACCTTTTACGACAGTTTTACGACAGTCGCGCTTTACGGCACCTTTTACGACAGTTTTACGACAATCGCGCTTTACGGCAGTCGCGCTTTACGGCACCTTTTACGACAGTCGCGCTTTACGACACCTTTTACGACAGTCGCGCTTTACGGCACCTTTTGCGACAGTGGCGCTTTACGGCACCTTTTGCGACAGTCGCGCTTTACGACACCTTTTACGACAGTCGCGCTTTACGGCAGTTTTACGACAGTCACGCTTTACGGCACCTTTTGCGACAGTCGCGCTTTACGACACCTTTTACGACAGTCACGCTTTACGGCAGTTTTACGACAGTCACGCTTTACGGCGCCTTTTACGACAGTCACGCTTTACGACACCTTTTACGACAGTTTTACGACAGTCGCGCTTTACGACACCTTTTACGACAGTTTTACGACAGTCGCGCTTTACGGCACCTTTTACGACGTTTTATGGAAATTTTACGGCACTTTACAGCACTTTAGAGTTTTTATTTTGTTTTTCATGTATTTTTAATTAATTTTATTTTATTAATTTTGGGGGTTTTTTTAATTTTTCTATTTTTAAAGCTTTTTATTTTATTTTTTAATTAATTTTATGTGGTTTTATTTTTAATTTTCCTATTTTTAAAGCTTTTTATTTTTTAAATATTTTTAAATTTAATTTTTAAATTTAATTTTTCTTTTTTTAAAGCATTTATTTTTTTAATTTTGTTTTTTTTTAATTTTTATTTTTCTATTTTTAAAGCTTTGTATTTTTTTAATTTTATTTTTTATTTATTTTTATTTTTAAACATTTTTATTTTTTAATTTTTTTTAATTAATTTTTTTTATTTTTAAAGCATTTTTTTTATTTTTTAAATATTTATATTTATTTTTAATTTTTCTATTATTAAAGGTTTTTAATTTTTAAATTTTATTTTTAATTTTTTTAATTTTTCTCTTTTTAAACTATTTTTTAAATTTATTTTTATTTTTAATTTTTCTATTTTTAAAGCTTTTTATTTTTTAATTTTTATTTAATTTTTATATTTCATTTTTTTATTTTTAAAGCATTTATTATATTTTTTAATTTTGTTTTTTATTGTTTATTTTTCTATTTTAAAAGCATTTTTTTAATTGTAAATTTTTTTAATTTAATTTTTAATTTTTCTATTTTTAAAGCCTTTTTAAAATTTTTTAAATTCGTTTTTATTTTTAATTTTTCTCTTTTAAAAGCTTTTTATTTTATTAATTTTTTATTTAATTTTTAAATTTAATTTTATTATTTTTAAAGCATTTATTATATTTTTTAATTTGGTTTTTTATTGAATGTTTATTTTTAATTTTTCTATTTTTAAAGTTTTTTATATTTTAATTTTATTTTCAATTTTATTATTTTTAAGTTTTCTATTTTTAAAGCATTTATTTTTTTAATTTTGTTTTTTATTTTTCTATTTTTAATTTTTGTATTATTAAAGCATTTATTTTTTAATTTTGTTTTTTTTTCTAATTTTTATATTTATTTTTTCTATTTTTAAAGCATTTATTTTTTGTTTTTTATTTAATTTTTATTTTTTAAATTTTCTATTTTCAAAGTTTTTGAATTTTTAAATTTTATTTTTTATTTATTTTTATTCTTAATTTTTTTATTTTTCAGTTTTCTATTTTCAAAGCATTCATTTTTTTAATTTTGTTTTTTATTTATTTTTCTATTTTTAATTTTTGTATTATTATAGCATTTATTTTTTAATTTTGTTTTTTTTTATAATTTTTATATTTATTTTTTCTATTTTTAGAGCATTTATTTTTTAATTTTGTTTTTTATTTAATTTTTATTTTTAAAATTTTTTATTTTCAAAGTTTTTGAATTTTTAAATTTTATTTTTTATTTATTTTTATTCTTAATTTTTTTTATTTTTAAAGCATTTATTTTTTTTAATTTTGTTTTTTTTTTAATTTTTATTTTTAATTTTTCTATTTTCAAAGCTTTTTTATTGTTTAATTTTATTTTTATTTAATAAAACCTCACATTAACCCCTGCTAAGAGTCGGCCCTTTATCTTCTACCGCTGTCTCTGGTGTCTCCGTAACTCCAAGACCGAGTCTGCAGCAACGAGAACTCTGAGTGACCTGGGAGTGCCGAACGTCTTCGGCAAACTGATGTAAGGAAACTGGGGTGATGAGTTTTGTTTCCCGTGGAAAAGGGGTGGCATTTGTGTCCCTGGGTCTGCACCCTGCCCAGGACCTTTGATCTCCAGTGGGCTGCCACCTCCTAAAATTCCAAACATCGCAGGTGAGACAGGGGGTTGCAAATTTTACTTGGGGTAGAAACCAATTTTGGATTTAGCTGAAGTCTGCTGGTGAAACTTCTGTAGTCTGTTAATCGGTGTGCTAGCAAAAAGGCCTGCAGAGAGAACAAAGGAAGTTCGAGGCTACTGCTGGAAAAAGAGAATCTGGGTTACAACCGAGTGCACAGCCTCGTCCCTGTGTGAGTAAAAGTTTGAGGTTTTGCCGGCAGTGCCGCCGAGTGCTATGGGGTCCCCTGGTCGATAGGGCAACTCGGGAGGGTTTGCTTCGGGCTTTGCTTGTGAAAGGTGTGAGAAAAGCAAGCAGCTGTGAAGCAGATGAGCCCCCTCTTGCCTGTTGAAGTGTTGCATAAATCAAAGATAAACCTCAAGGTCCCTTCCCACCCAAACCACTCCGTGATTCTTTGCCCTGGAGGCAAGGGTGCACCTGTCACCGCATTTCTCTTCACAGAGAAAAGCAAGGCACAATTCTTCCCAAGAATATTTCTGGGATTCACGTTCTCTGAACCTCAGAGGAAGGAAAAACAATTCTTATCTCATTTGCTGTGCCTGTGTTTGTGCCGAAGTAGAATGCAGCGTGGAGATTGTTCACCCAAAGTGATGGTGTTTTGTTTCCTTGGCCTGTCAGGGCCAAGTGTGTGTGCGTGTCGGGACTGTTGGGTGACAGTAACGAGTAGTGTGTGGTGTGTGCAGGGTTGAGTACTTGGCAGATTCGGTTTAGATGTAATGTAATATAGTATGATAAAGCAATTAGCCTTCTGATAAGGCAGAATGCAGATGGGAAATAGTTGCACATATGATATTAAAGGACATGTGAACCACCTTTCTGTGAGACAAAGACACAAGACTTGGCCCATCCCTAACTTAGGACACAGCAAAAAAATAATATATAATTTTTAATCTATTTTTGAATAACTCTAAAACTAATGGAAGATGATATAGCTATTTTATCTGGCAAGCTTCCGTGCAAAATTTCCTGCTGATGCTGGCTCAGACGGATGGAGATTTGGGAGGAGGGGCAAGAACAAAGTGCCACGGGGCTTTATTGGATGAGCCTTGAAAAGTTTCTGCAAGCTTCTATTGCAAGGTTGATGAACCTTGTGTTTGTTCACCTCAGTTTTGCTCAGTGTTTTAACCCTGGTTTATCTCCTGTGGTCCTGCTGACACATTCACACATCTTTAGAAAATTCAGTGGGATGCTCTTCAAACAACATGTGACTTTGCACCAGTCACGGCAGAAACTTGATGGTTTTACCTCAATCTATGGTTTTTCAATATTGCTATAGAAAGTACTTTTCTGTGAAATGTCTACTTTGGTTAGATCATGCAAATTGAGTGGTGGCTACTTGTATAAGTTGAAGAGTAAGAATAACTCAGGAATGTTTCATCATTTGTCTCTGCACTGGTCAGAAATGGTAATTTGAACTCCAATCTGTAGAAATTTAGCAAAAGAAGTTGGACACTCGGAGGATAAAAATAGAAAAAAATACTTTGGAAGGATTTTTCCTTGCTAGTGAGTGAGTTTCTAGCTGTAGGAGCATCGGGGGGTAGCACGGTCGGGACGGACGGAGACGAGAGATCTCTGAAGCCAGGTCGTGGAACTTGGGGTTTATTGCAAAGGGCCCGGGGGCAGGGGCCTGCTGGGAGCTGCCAGCCACAGCTCAGAGCAGGCCTGAGAGAAGAGAGGGGTTGAGAGGATGAGAGGGTAAGAGCATAAAAAGGTAAGAGAGCAAAAGCATAAGAGAGTAAAAAGGGGTAAGCGAGTAAAAGGTCAAGAGAGTGAAGTTCCCATTACAATACAAAAAATCATCTTCTGTGTTGAATAGTCTACTTCTCACTAACCAATCTAGTACAATACACAAATCCTACAGCATTTCCATACGGCCTATAAGAATCACTACCTTACCATAATGTGTTCCATTTTAAACCCTAAAAGCTCCTCTTTGGACCCCTTCTGCCAAGCTGGTAGGGTCTGCTCGGCCCCTTGGAGCTGTCTGCAGGCAGAGGGTGTTGTTTCATCAAAGGGGATTACCTTCAGCTGGCCACACCATTGTTTTCCTGTTGTTCAGTAACTGAGGGAGCTCAAAGCTCGCTTTCATTTCAATTTTGCTGATAGAAATATTACCTCATCCATTCCCATTTGTTCCCCCACTCGTTCGCGGCTGCCCCAGCCCCTGTGCCGGCTCCAGCACAGTCCGTCTGTCCCGGTCCCGGCCGCCTGGCCCGCGGCCGCTCCGCTGGCCGTGCCGGCGGAAGGGGCGGGGGGTCCGTCCTGCCGTGTGCACCGTGGGTACCGCGCTGACCGCACCGAGGGGGGGTCCCGTCTGTCCCATCCCCGGCTGCCCTGACTCTGCTCGGCTCCCGCCGCTGCGGCCGGGGTCAGTCCCGGCTTTGTCTCTGCCGGATCAGCCGCCGTGAGCCACGGGGGGCCGATCCACGCTGCAGCTCGGTCTGCACCGGAAAAGCCCCTGGGGCGGTCCCAGCTGCAGACCCCGCCTTTGGAGGACCGAGACCCTGAGCTGTGCCGATCCCCTCGGGCGATCCCGGCTGCAGACCCCGCCTTTGGAGGACCCAGACCCTGAGCTGTTCCGAGCCCCTCGGGTGATTCCCCCTGCAGACCCCGCCTTTGGAGGACCCAGACTCTGAGCTGTGCCGAGCCCCTCGGGTGATTCCCCCTGCAGACCCCGCCTTTGGAGGACCCAGACTCTGAGCTGTGCCGAGCCCCTCGGGTGATTCCCCCTGCAGACCCCGCCTTTGGAGGACCGAGACCCTGAGCTGTGCCGAGCCCCTCGGGCGGTCCCGGCTGCAGACCCCGCCTTTGGAGCACCCAGACCCTGAGCTGTGCCGAGTTCCCCTGTCCTGCCCTGAGCTCCGTTCCCTTGGTAACCACAGCTCCGGCTGCTCAGCGGAACTCTCTAAAGGAATCACCTTATCAAAACACTAAAAGTTCAGGTAAAAGAAAGCCCTCTCCTGATTCTTCCTAAAAATACGGGAGAAAAGCTATAGAAGATAAAAATCCAAAAAGAATGGGATAAAGGGATTGGTCTATTTCCATTAAAAGAGGTTCCCATAGGAGGGGGTGGACCAGGGTTTGTAAATGCTCCTTTGACTTCGTCTGAGGTCTGAAATTTTAAGAAATAAATAAAAGGGATACTTGGAGGATCCCATAGGCATAGCTGAACAATTAGACCAATTTTTAGGTCCAAACATTTATGCTTCAGAAGAGATGTGGTCTGTAATGAAAATAATATTTTTCTCAGGAAGAAAGGCAATTAATCAGAGCAGCTGAAATAAAAGGTTAGGAAAAAAGATAATCTACAGGGACCCCCAGAGAAGACAAAATGCCAACTGTACCTCCTGAGTGGGGTAAAAATAATGAGGAGGGGAGTAAACACATGAATAATTATTGTAATTACATAATCAAAGGAACAAATGCGACAGCATATCTAAAGCGAGATGCAAAAAAAAAACCAAAACACGGTTTTTAAGGGACAACTTTTCGAGGGGAAAGAAGAAACTTCAACTAAATAGATAAACAAACTTAAGAGAAATAGGAAAATGGTCCTAGGTAAGCGGAAGATCTGAAAATCTTTCAAGAGATGGGCACAGAGGAGGAATAGGGAGGTCATAAGCTCTAATTTTCTGGGGGGGACAAATACCATCTGGAGCCTGTGATAACTTTAAAAGTGGGTCCCCAAGAAGAAGAATTGGAATTTGTAATAGACACAGGGGCAGAGAGAACCTGCCTGTTAAATATTCCAAAAAGTTATAGTGTGAGCAAACATATAGTGAAAGTAACAGGGGCAAAGAGGGAAAGTTTTAAATTTCTGCTCATTAAAGATGTAGTAATTGAGGGAAGAAACTAGAATTTGGATGGGAGATGTCTTATTGGTCCCAGGGGCAGGTAGCAATTTATTGGGAAGAGTCTTACAAGTGCAATTACGAATAAGAGTTATATCAGAAAATGGGAAAATGACAGCTAGAGTTTTAAAATTATTTAAGAGAGGATGAAGAAAAAAAAAAACCAACAAAAAAGTTTGAAGTGGGGAAGGAAATAGGGGAAGATTAAATATCGACCCCATAAGGGTTACAATTGAGAGAGAAGATTGTCCCGTACGTGTACGTCAGTATCCTGTATCTTTAGAAGGACGGGAAGGTTTGAAGCCAGTAATAGAAGGACTAATAAAGGATGGGGCATTAGAACCTTGTATGTCTCCTCATAATATTCCTATTCCCCCAGTAAAGTCTGATGGGAGTTATAGACTAGTACAAGATTTAAGGGAGGTTAATAAAAGAACTCAGACTCACTACCCAGTGGTAAAATATCTTAGACACTTAATAAATAAAAGTAGCTAGAAAACCAACCATGAGAAAATTGCAAGAATTTTATTCATTCTCCCTCCCTCTTCAAAGAGAGAGATCAGAAAATTACCTAGATTATTGAAATATTATAGATTATAGATTGAGGGCTACGCACAAGTAGCAAAATTTGTGTATGAAAAAAATTGACAGAAGGAGATGATGTAAAACAGACCAAAGAAGATATTGTTAAATTAAAAGAGTTAAGTTAAAACTAGCCTAAGTACCAGCTTTAAGCTTACCTTTGTTAGAAAAATCCTTTATCATTTATACATAAATACAGAAAATGGAGTAGCTCATAAAATTTTAATTCAAGAGTAAGGAAGAGTAAAAAAATATCTAGTAGCTTATATATCAAAGATGTTAGACTCAGTAGGCCACAGCTAGCCAGTAGGTATTTAACAGCTACTGCAATCCTAGTAAAAGAAAGTTGTAAGCCTACTTTTGGAAGTAATTTAGTTAGGTTCAGTTCATACCGTCTGAGGTGTGTTGATTCAAAAAAAACAGGTAAGAAGAGAAGAAAGAGAGAAGTTGAAGTAGGGAGGTGGTTAGCAAACTCTGAGATGTTAGAATGTGAAGTGATGACATCTTGGTGCTAGAAGAGAGCAGAAGTGTGAATGCAGGGTTTTTGCATGAAAGGCAGGGAAGTGTCTTAACACACGGTTGTTAGGAGGTTATTCAATGCCGAACTGAGCTCCAGAAAGGGTTTAGCAGAACGGGCCCTCCTTGAAGGCAAAAGAGGAGAAGTTTACTAGAGAAAGGAAAAGAATGTCAGGAGCACCTGGGGACGCCAGGTTTGGGGTTGTCAAGGCTGGGAGGTGTCTGACCGCTCCCTAGGAGCGGCGGGGTCTCGCAGGCTGCGGCAGGGACCGATCCATGGAGGTGACCCGGTGGCGGTGCTGGCAGCAGAGGACACGGGTTTGCCGGCCAGGAGCGGGCTGGCTCCGTGGCAGAACTGCCGGGGGGGCTCCCAGGCTGCCGGGGTCCCGAGTCGAGGATGGCAGCGTCGGCCCCGGTAAGTGGGCTGAGACAGAGAAGGAGAGAGAAAGAGAGGGCAAAAGGGACCCAAGGCTGCCCCCAGGGTCCCCATGCCCCTGGCTGCTCTCCCCTGCTCCGGCCCTGCAGCCAAGTGGCAGCACGGCATCGACAGCAAAGCCGTGAAAAGAGATGGAGGGGGCTAGCACTAAAAGATAAAATCAAAGCAGAGATTGCTGACTCTCCAAACCTCACAAAGTGGGTTGTTTTTCTTAAGTAAGAAGGTTTTTGGTTTTTTCTTTTGTGTGTTTTGTTTGCTGTTAAAAAGAAGTTTTTTGGTTTTTGTTTTTTTTTCCTGAAGAATGGGTTTGTAAGGCTAAAACAATTAAATGCTGCCCAAAAAGTAAAAAGCAATAGATGTGATACATCTCGTGTTAAAATTGGTCTAGCTTTTCTTATTTAACTAACTGTAACTCACAAAAAGAAGAATTTGCCTCTGCAGCTATTAGCACAGCTGGATAGAAGAAGAAGAGGCTGCTGTGGAAAAAGCTTTTAGCTAAACCCAGAAAGTTTGGAAGAAAAGTGAATGGTAAAAGTTAATGCAGTATTATCTTACTTTTATTACTATGCTGTTAAGAAGTCCTATCCAGGTACTACCGAAGCAACAATCAGAATCACGGAAAGAGGGTGAATTCATGCCAGCAGAATCAAAGGACTTGTGAAGAAACCTGAGGAATGGACTATCACATTTAAACCAGGTGATACCAAACTGACTTTCCAATGGGGACTGAATGGTAATAGTTTGGAAAAAGCCAAATGATCCAAGAAATGTACAAAGAATAACACTGAATTCAGAAGTAAGACAATGCTTATACCACTGGTTTCAAGCACTGCCTGAATAAAACATCTCCTTAGGGGAGGAATACTCCAGATAGAAGGATCAAGCCTGTTTTTGTGTTCTGACCTTAGCCTGAGAATTGTACAGGGGAGAAGGGGAATTACCATTTCCACCAGTAAACTTTATTTGATTCATTCCAATACTGGACATGCTAGCTGGGTTATAAGTAAATGCTTGAATTGTGAGAATAATTAGTATTGAAGTGCACAACATTTATGCTCTTATTGCAAAAAGTGTTAAAGTAATAACTTAGCTTTGTGGATGGGAATTATTAGTGCCTGGTGAATGAGAGATACCTGAAGAACGGTAAGAGACCACAGTTAAAGGGTGTTCAAACCAATTTGCCTGGAAATTAGTTAAGAGAAAGTGACAAGGAAATAGAGGGCAAGACCAGATTGGCCTCTGTATTTTGCCACCGAGAAGATCAAATACACCTGCTGTGGGTTGCAACCTCACAGACCTGGGAGGTGGGAGTATAAGGCATACTGGACCTCTGTTATTCCTGTTTCTGGCACTCATTTGTTCTCTTTTCCCTTTCAGGATACCAGCAAGATTGTGTCACAAATGCTGCAGAAGGCATCACGTGGAAAGAAACCAAAGTTCCTCTTTAATTACACACACCTACGTCAACAGCCACTGTTATAACCCATCCAAATTAAGAACCTGTAGGCAAAACGGAGTAAATTATTGGATTACAAGAAACTTAGGAAAATGTGGTAATAGATTTGGAATTGAATGTTTAAAAGGAGAGAGATGGATTTGTTTTAAATTTAATCTTGAAGATATGGTTCAAGAAGATTTGGTAAAAAAAAACAAATAATAAACGAAAAGGTAAAACCAGCACAGCAATTGAATCTGTATTGACCCCAAATAATCTATTGAGTCGTATTACAAGACTCCAAGCAGTTATAGAAATGATAGCAAATGGAGCCGCCCAGGCATTGGAGTTAATATAAAGTCAGCTAAGCCAAACAAAAACTGTAGTGTATCAGAATAGGTTGGCTTTACACTATTTATTGGCCAAAGAAGGGGGTGTTTGTGGAAAGTTTAATTGTTGAAAATTGATGACCACAGAAAAGTCGTTCTAGAAAAAGCAAAAGAAATCAAAGAAGAAAAAAATATATATGCATATAATAACTGAGGTACCGGTCCAAAAATTAGAAAACAATGTTAAAACCTAGCTGGTAGGGTAATGTATTAGAAGAAATTAAGGTCTTTCATTTTATGTGTTGCAACTGTTTTTATATTTCTTCCTTGTGTAATCCCCTGTTTTATTTTGCCCGCATAGTCCAGAAGATGCAAGTAGATAAGAAATATTGCTCAAGCCAAAGGATTTACAAAGAATAAGAGTGGGGATTGTGAAAAATGCAGGTATTTTATGATTGGCCTTTTGGAAATATTAAAATGAATATTATATGTGTTGTGTTAGAAAGTAATGCTGTATTAATTCTCTTAAGTAGTGTGTTAAATATAGTTTTAGGTTATAAAAACTGTTAAAATAGAAACGATGCTATGTAAGATACTTTTTTTAAAGAAAGGACTTGCAGCGAGATAGTGGCCACAGGGCACTTTCAGAGAAAAAGAATTTATTGCCCTCTTATCAGAAGAAACGAACTTCTTCCTGCCTCCAAGGCGCTGTTAGGATTAGAAGGAAGAAGTGGATGATGAGCAGACAGAATCCTGTGTTTGAATGGAATTTATGCACCACGTATGAAGTGTATGACTATGCAACAGGCTATTGCTTTTAAAGGTTAATCCTTTGTTAACGGGGGTCCTTTTTCGGGCTCGTGCTGCCCAGAAAAAGGTACCCGGACGTCCGTAACTCTCTGTTTTTGTTGTCTCATATTGTCCTAATTCAAATTGTCCAAATTATTATTACTCTAATTGTATTACTATTTTTATAACCATTTTATTACTATTAAACTTTCAAAAATTTTAAAAGCAAGTGATTGGCGTTTTTCACACCAGTCTGTTAGGTGAAAATTATCAAAGGATTTTTGTGAGTTTTCTAATTTTGGCATTAATGCTGGCAAATTTTCAGGATTTACTGTCTATTTGTGGGTCGAGAAATCTGTCCCAAACACTGAGGGGACTCTGGAGCTATTTGGGAACAGTTCTTTTTCAAAATTCTTTTGTGTTGGGATCAAAGAGCTGGCATTTGCAGGGGCAAAATAATTCTCTCTCTGGCCTGTATTTATTAAAGCAGCTGTCATATTCCAACCTCCTCCTCCTCGTCGCACGGTTTGTGTGCATGGATGTGGCTGTGCAGACGAATCGTGACACAAAGTAGTCCCACTGGGTGCTAGGAGTGTGGAAGGCGAAAACGCGGAGGCACACCAGGTATCGGTTGCTCAGGGTTACGCGCTGCTGAGGGATCTCTCGGTGCCGGGCAGAAGGAGAGACGCGGAAGGATACGTGCAAGGCGCTGCAGTTTTCGCCTGCTGTGGTGCCGTGTATAGACGCAGTGGCGGCAGAAGTGACGTGACAGGGCACATGGATGCCGGCTGTGGCCGCACAGCGGCACGCAGCGACTCAGAACCGGGACCGCGCTGTACCAAAGCTGCGGCAAACGCAGTGGGGGGTGGCGGCGGGGCCGTGGAGATAGAACTGCGCATGCGTGCGGCTGGTCCCGGAAGCAGCGCTGTGGTTCCATGAGTCTGCGCGGAGTGATATCACTGGTGCGGGGGTTGTAGCAACTGCGCATGCGTGGGTTCTGTCACTACCGCAGTGCGGGCAGTCATCATGGCAGCGGGCAGGACGGGGCGTGCGGGAGGCGGCGGAGCTGCGGGAACGGGAATGGGGCTGCGGCTGCGGCCGTGGAAGGGAATGCCGAGACGCCCGTGGTTGCAGGAGGCGGCGGAGCCGTGCCATCCAGCAGCTCTGAAGCGGGAGGGTGCGGTGGGGAAGGCGCGTCTCGGCCCGCCATGCAGCGGCGGCGGCAGGAGAGGGGAAGCGACCACGGGCGGCACTGACGGGAGGCTGGGCTGGAGCGCCGCGGCACTGGCATGGGGTGCCTTGGGTGGCTGGGGCGCCCCGGTAAGACAGTCATTAAAACACCCTAAAAATTATTTTTAAAGCCCTGAAAAAGCCCTAAAGGTATCCTAAACATTTCCAGAGAATTCCTAAAAAACTCCTGTAAAAAAACCCCTAAAATATCCCTAAAAATCCCTGAAAAATCACCTGAAAGACCCTAAAAAACTGTTTAACCCCTACCTGTAACACTGTGGCCTCCAAACATCATCTCTACCTATTAATCGGGGTAACTGCAAAACCCTCAAACACCACCACAATCACCAGCTTGAGTTGGTCTGGGCAGCACCAAATAAAATAAAAAAAAAAAAGCTTTAAAAATAGAAAAATTTAAAAAAAATTAAATTAAAAAAAAAAAAATAAAATAAATGCTTTAAAAATGGGAAAATAAAAAAAAAGAGAATTAAAAAAATAAAAAGCTTTAAAAACAGAAAAATTAAAACTAAAAATTAAAAAAAATTTAAAAAAATAAAAGAAATGCTTAGAAAAAGAAAAAACTAAAAATGAAAAAAAATGAAATTAAAAAATGAAAGAAATGCTTTAAAAATAAAAAAATCAAAACTAAAAAATTAAATAAAAATAAAATTAAAAAAATAAAAGAAATGCTTTAAAAATAAATCAAAAGTAAAAATAAAAAATAAAATTAAAAAATAAAATTATATAAAATAAATGTTTAAAAATAAAAAAATTAAAACTAAAAATTAATTAAAAAATAAAAAAAGGTTTAAAAATAGAAAGATCAAAAATAAAAATTAAATAAAAAATAAAAAATGTTTTAAAAATAAAAAAATCAAAACTAAAAATTAAATAAAAAGGAAAATTAAAAAAACAAAATAAATGCTTTAAAAATAGAAAAAGCAAAAAATAAAAATGAAATAAAAAATAAAATTAAAAAATAAAAAAAAGCTTTAAAAATAGAAAAATTTAAAAAAATTAAATAAAAAATAAATAGTTCAAAAATAAAAAATTAAAACTAAAAATGAAATAAAAAATAAAATTAAAAAATAAAATAAATGTTTAAAAATAAAAAAAATTAAAACTGAAAATTAAAAAAAATTAAAAAAGCTTTAAAAATAGAAAGATCAAAAAAAAAAATTAAATTAAAAAAACATTAAAAAATGCTTTAAAAATAAAAAAATCAAAACTAAAAATTAAATAAAAAATAAAAGTAAAAAAATAAAAGAATTGCTTTAAAAATAGAAAAAGCAAAAAATAAAAATGAAATAAAATATAATATTTAAAAAATAAAATAAATAGTTCGAAAATAAAAAATTAAAACTAAAAATGAAATAAAAAAATAAATAAAAAAATTTTAAAAAGCTATAAAAATAGAAAGATCAAAAATAAAAATTACATAAAAATTTAAAAAAGCTTTAAAAAAAAAATTAAATAAATAATAAATTCTTTTTAAAAAGCATTAAAAATAGAAAAAGCAAAAAATAAAAATGAAATAAAAAATAAAATTAAAAAAATATAATAAATGATTTAAAAATAAAAAAATTAAAACAAAAAATTAAATAAAAATAAAATTAAAAAATAAAAAAGCTTTAAAAATAGAAAAAGCAAAAAATAAACATTAAATAAAATTAAAAAAATAAAATAAATGCTTTAAAAATAAAAAAATTAAAACAAAAAATTAAATAAAAAATAAAATTAACAAATAAAATAAAAAGCTTTAAAAATAGAAAAATCAAAAATAAAAATTAAATAAAAAGTAAAAAATAAAATAAATGCCTTAAAAATTAAAACATCAAAACTAAATATTAAATAAAAACTAAAAAAATAAAATAAATGCTTTAAAAATAGATAAAGCAAAAATAAATATGAAATAAAAAATAAAATTTAAAATATAAAATAAATAGTTTATAAATAAAAAATGAAAATTAAAAAATAAAAAATAAATTTAAAAAAATAAATGCTTTAAAAAAATAAAACAAAAAAATTAAATTAAAAAAAATTTTAAAATAAAATAAAAAGCTTTAAAAATAGATAAATCAAAAATAAAATTAAATAAAAAATAATAAAAAAGCTTTAAAAATCAAAATCTCAAAAGTAAAAATTAAGAAAAAAATAAAAATATAAAAATTTAAAATATGCTTTAGAAATATAAAAATTAAAACTAAAAATTAAATAAAAAGGAAAATTTAAAAATAAAATAAATGCTTTAAAATAGAAAAATTTAAACTAAAAAAAAGATTAAAAAAAGCTTTAAAAATCGGAAAATTAAAAAAATATTAAATAAAAATTAAATTTAAAAAATAGAATTAATTAAAAATAATTAAAAAACAAAATGAAATCCGTAAAGTGCTGTGAAGTACTGTAAAAATTCCATAAAAGGTAGTGTCGTAAAGCGCGACTGTCGAAAAAACGCACCTTTTACGACAGTCGCGCTTTACGACAGTTTTACGACAGTCGCGCTTTACGACACCTTTTACGACAGTTTTACGACAGTCGCACTTTACGGCACCTTTACGACAGTTTTACGACAGTCGCGCTTTACGGCAGTTTTACGACAGTCGCTCTTTACAGCACCTTTTGCGACAGTCGCGCTTTACGGCGCCTTTTACGACAGTCGCGCTTTACGGCGCCTTTTACGACAGTCGCACTTTACGACACCTTTTACGACAGTTTTACGACAGTCGCGCTTTACGGCAGTTTTACGACAGTCGCGCTTTACGGCACCTTTTACGACAATGGCGCCTTACGACAGTTTTACGACAGTCGCGCTTTACGGCACCTTTTGCGACAGTCGCGCTTTACGGCACCTTTTACGACAGTTTTACGACAGTCGCGCTTTACGGCACCTTTTACGACAATGGCGCCTTACGGCACCTTTTATGACAGTCGCGCTTTACGGCAGTTTTACGACGTTTTATGGAAATTTTACGGCACTTTACAGCACTTTAGAGTTTTTATTTTGTTTTTAATGTATTTTTAATTAATTTTATTTTATTAATTTTGGGGTTTTTTAAACTATTTCTATTTTTAAAGCTTTTTATTGTATTTTTAAAATTTTTTTAAATTTAATTTTTAAATTTAATTTTTCTTTTTTTAAAGCATTTATTTTTTAATTTTGTTTTTTATTTAATTTTTATTTTTCTATTTTTAAGGCTTTGTATTTTTTAAATTTTATTTTTATTTATTTTTATTTTTAAACTTTTTTATTTTTTAAATTTTTTTTATTTAATTTTTTTATTTTTAAAGCATTTATTTTATTTTTTAAATATTTATATTTAATTTTTAGTTTTTCTATTATTAAAGGGGTTTTTTAATTTTATTTTAAATTTTTTTTAATTTTTCTCTTTTTAAACTATTGTTCTAATTTTTTTTTAATTTTTATTTTTCATTTTTCTATTTTTAAAGATTTTTATTTTCTTAATTTTTATTTAATTTTTATATTTCATTTTTTTATTTTTAACGCATTTATTATATTTTTTAATTTTGTTTTTTATTGAATGTTTATTTTTCTATTTTTAAAGCATTTATTTGATTTTTAAATTTTTTTAATTTAAGTTTTAATTTTTCTATTTTTAAAGCCTTTTTAAAATTTTTTAAATTCGTTTTTATTTTTAATTTTTCTATTTTAAAAGCTTTTTATTTTATTAATTTTTAATTTAATTTTTATATTTAATTTTTTTATTTTTAAAGCATTTATTATATTTTTTAATTTTGTTTTTTATTGAATGTTTATTTTTAATTTTTCTATTTTAAAAGCATTTATTTGATTTTTAAATTTTTTTATTTAATTTTTAATTTTTCTATTTTTTAACCTTTTTAAAATATTTTTATATGTTTTTATTTTTAATTTTTCTATTTTTAAAGCTTTTAATTTTTTTACTTTTATTTTTAATTTTTTTATTTTTCAGTTTTCTATTTTTAAAGCATTTATTTTTTTAAATTTGTTTTTTATTTATTTTTCTATTTTTAATTTTTGTATTATTAAAGCATTTATTTTTTAATTTTGTTTTTTTCCAATTTTTATATTTATTTTTTCTATTTCTAAAGCATTTATTTTTTAATTTTGTTTTTTATTTAATTTTTATTTTTTAAATTTTTTATTTTCAAAGTTTTTGAATTTTTAAATTTTATTTTTTATTTATTTTTATTCTTAATTTTTTTATTTTTAAAGCATTTGTTTTTTTAATTTTATTTTTTATTTTATTTTTATTTTTAATTTTTCTATTTTCAAAGCTTTGTTATTGTTGAATTTTATTTTTAATTTAATTTTTATTTTTAATTTTATATTTTGAAACCTTTTTTTTATTTTTTAATTTTATTTTTTATTTCTATTTTTAAACCTTTTAATTTTATTAATTTTTAATTTAATTTTTATATTTAACTTTTCAATTTTTAAAGCATTTATTATATTTTTTTAATTTTGTTTGTATTAAATTGTTATTTTTAATTTTTCTATTTTTAAAGCATTTATTTTATTTATTTAATTTTATTTTTTATTTAAATGTTATTTTTAATTTTTCTATTTTTAAAGCATTTTATTTTTTTAATTTTATTTTTATTTTTTATTTCTAATTTTTCTATTTTTAAAGCATTTATTATATTTTTTAAATTTTGTTTTGTATTAAATTTTTATTTTTAATTTTTCTATTTTTAAAGCATTTATATTATTTATTTTATTTTATTTTATTTTTTATTTGTTATTTTTAATTTTTCTATTTTTAAAGCATTTTTTAAATTTTATTTTTTATTTAATTTTTATTTTTAATTTTTCTCTTTTTAAAGCATTTTATTTTTTTAATTTTCTTTTTATTTCTTAGTTCTAATTTTTCTATTTTTAAAGCATTTATTTTTTTAATATTGTTTTTTATTTAATTTTATATTTAATTTTTCTATTTTTAAAGCTTTTTATTTTATTTTATTTGGTGCCGCCCAGACCAATTTCAGCTGGTGATTGTGCTGGTGTTTGAGGGTCTTGCATTACGGCACTACATTTTATGGAACTTGTACAGCACTTTACAGCACTTTACAGTTTGGGGTTTTTTATTATTTATTTTTAATTACTTTTGTTATTTTATTTATTTTTATTTTTAATTTTTCTATTTTTAAAGCATTTTATTACATTTTATTTGGTGCTGCCCAAACCTGCTGTAGTGCATTTTTATACTTTGTAATACTTTGAAGTAATTTTTCCCAAATGGTTTATCCCAAACTGTACCCCCCTCCCTTTACCTGTGTTATCCCTCTCTCGGGATGAGATCATCCCCAAACCCCCACCCTGGCTCTCTGTCAATCACTCAGCCTCCCATCCCCCCCATGCAGAAGTTTCAGTCCAAGTCCTCGAGTGATCAGCCAGAGGCTAGGGGTCAGCCCCCCAAGCCTTGCCCCATACGCTGTCCTATATGTCTATCCCCCAGCATCCATCCCTTAGGGTCACTTAATGGTTGGTAGGATGTTATCTACTTTCGGTTTCCACCTCCCTTAAAATGTAACCTTGGCACATCTCTCGGGGCTCTGGGCAGGAGCTCCTTTGGGATCCTAATAAAACCTTGGATTAACCCCTGCTAAGAGTCGGCCCTTTATCTTCTACCGCTGTCTCTGGTGTCTCTTCTGCTGCAAAGGCAACCAGCCCAGGTGCCCTCAGTACCCTCGGGGCACAGAGAGTGTCTCCCCCCAGCCCAGGTGCCCTCAGTACCCTCGGGGCACACACAGACAGTGTCTCCCCGCTCTCGGCCGTGTCGGGGCTGCCCCCCCCCGGTGTCTGCCAACTCGGGACCGGCCGAGGGTTACTGAGAGGCTCGCACAAACCCGCTCGGCCGCTGATGGTGGTGGTGTTTGAGGGTCCTCCAGGACAAGGGAGGAGACGAGAATCTTGACTCCCCCTTTCAGAAGGCTGAAATATTATTTTATGATCTCTATTATACTAAAAGAAAATGAGATATTAGAACTACACTAAAAGAGCAAGGAGACATCAGAAAGCTGGAAAGGAATGAATAATAAAAACCTGGGACTGCTCACAGCCCCGACACCGCTGGACCATGATTGGTCATCAAGTAGAAACAATGCACAGGAGACCAACCCAAGATGCCCCTGTTGCTAAACCATCTCCAGCCCACACTCCACAGCCAGCAGATCGTTATTGGTTCCATTTCTGTTCTGAGGCTTCTCAGGAGAAAAAACCCAGCAAAAGGATTTTCATCAAACACATCAGTGCCAGGTGATGGCACAGGCAGCATCAGCTGCCAGAGGTCACTGTGTCATCCCTGCCAGCCCAGGTGTCACAGCAAGGAGGAGAGAGTTCACCCTGTGCTCACCCTGCAATACAGAGCAATACAACACAACACACACATTAACACAAGATGATAACCTTTTTCTATTTTCATTACTTGTGGATTTATTGTTACAGGACACCCAAAACAACAAAAGCACACAAAAAACACCACTCATCTACCATTAACATCCCCTTCAAATGACACACAAACTCACCATCCCTCTCACCACAACTGCTAAATTACACCCCAGCAATCATTGCTCCTTGGGAACGTGGCTCCCGGGAGCCTCCAAAAATTCCTCCTGCCTGAAGAAATACCCGGTCCCTGGAGGGTCTGTGCCCAAACTTTGGCAGTGAACGTCGCCTCGCTGACCGACCGGGACCAGGGAAAAAAACCCAGCCGGGGGGAAAAAAAAAAGAAAAAAAAAACAGCCGGGGGGGGTGAGGGGGGTAAACCCGGCTGGGGATTTTTTACTCTAAATTTACAAATGAGTTGAAAAACCTGAAAAGCAAAAGTCACACACACAAGGTTAAATCCAGTCACAGCATGCACTCACACACTCAGAGACGAGCAGACGCCGACAGACAGACACGTGCTCTCACACACGCTCACGCACTCCTCCCATTTAAACGTTCCCTGCGGCTCTTACTCGAGACGCTGAAGAACGCGCGTCCACGCTTCTTCTGGCTGCCGCTCCTCGACGTCAAATGGTAGATTCTGGGGAAATCGGCAGCCTCGGGGACCTGTGAGACAACAGGAAGCGGTCAACGAGTGGCTGACAGCTAGGACTTGTCCCCGCTCTGACCGATAAATTTTCTACCCTAAACCCCATTAAAGACAGATGAACAGTAAAGTTTTTATAACCCTGCTACCTAACTGACTACGTGCCAGGGCAGGGCAGCTCCGACCATAAGTGGTAAAACATGAGTACACACAATAAAAGCAGACGCATACAGTGCAAGTGTGCATGGAGTGTAAGTCCATACAATATAAGCCAGCATAGGTACACACAATGTAAGTACATACAGTGTAAGCCAACACAGGTACACACAATGTAAGTACATACAGTATAAGTACATACAGTATAAACCAGCATAGGTACAAACAATGTAAGTACATACAGTATAAGCCAGGACTTGAGATAGCTCTCTGGAAGATTAATTCTTGAGCCCTGTACCCTTTGAGAAGATGGAACCTACAGAACTACTGCAGTCACGTGAGGAGGGTGTAAGACGCTCCCTCAGGAAGTCCAAGAGAATGGCGTGGAAAAAAAGGCACTACCAAAGCTGGTAGTGAAAAGGAAGATGGATGAGAACATCTTGTCCCTTTGAGACATTCCTGTCTCAAAGAGTAAAGATGTAAAGATGCCGGAATAAGGGATATCCGGAAAGGAACGTGAGTAGAATATGGCCTACGTGGCACGGAATAGTGCCGATAAAGCATCGAGACGTAACAAGGGCCTGTGACACGTAGGACGATGGACACGGACTACATAACACAGACATGGACAACATAACATAGACACAGATGACATAACACAGAGACAAGTGGCAACTGCCTGGCACTGTCCCCGTAGGGACCCGAGATTCCTAACGCAAGATGAGCCAGAGGCTGATGATGCCAAAGGAAAGGAAGCCCTATGACGATGGCACGTGATGATGAAATGTAACTCGTTAAAAGAAGTTAGTGCCAAAGCAGTTAAGAGGATGCTCGAGAGGCTCGGCAAGCCTAGAGAAGGAAGCCGACTGCCGGGTGACCGTGGCCGTAGCTCCGGACGTGAAGGCGAGCTCCTCGGGGGAAAGATCCCGACGACGTCGAGTCGAGGGAGGCGGACGACACAAAGTTCCCGAGAATGTGGAGATGGGTCGGAACTGCCCTGCCCGGCAAAGGCTCTGGCGAGGCTGAGGGGAAACCCTCTCCCTTTACTGCCAGAGAGCCCACCCCGCTACAGACCTGTCCCCTAAGCTGATATCAAATTGCCTCCTCTGAGAGTAAAGGCTATTCCCCTTCTCCCAACCACTGGCCCCGACACTTAGCTTTTGGAAGATGAGAGGACAAAATCCATCCTCGGTCAGACGTGGACGTTGAGATGCTCTCCGTGTGTGCTTCGGTGCTGCCGTTTCCAAGCTTGGGCTACGAGCCTCCTCAGGGTACCTAAGACAAAACAGAAAACCTGACTATTGCCCTCAAAAACAGTAATCCCCGGGACTCCTCCGCACCACTGCCCCGGCTCATCTCAAATCTTGATTTGACTCCGAAGGGTGCCCGGAAGATACCTGCAAAGAGAAAAGGGACACGCTTAGCATGCTGCTGTGTAACGCTCACCTATGGGTCAGCCTGCCTAAACACCGACTCACCTGCCCTCCTCTGTTCCTTGGCGTGCCTAGGGCAGCGACAGCACCTGCAAAGAAACAAAGCAGAAAAGCATGCTGAGATACTGTGAAAACACAACCTCCCTAATCTGACAAGGATGCCACACCGATACCTTAAGCTCTCACCCACCTGGCATAGGCATGCTCGGCCAGGAGAGATGGCAAGTGGACCACCTAAAATAAAAAAACAAGAGGAGATGCTTAGAGCTGCACCAAAACTGAGACCTCAGCAATAACAACTGCTTCTGTATCCTATTCAATGCTCACCTCACCCACTCGGCCTTGACTGCTGCTCTCGGCCTTGACCTCCTAAAAAGAGAGACAACGAACAATGCTGTAACGGCAACCATTTATGCTTCCTCTGCAGAAACAAACATGGACTCACATGCTCGGGGCAATCCCCACACCCGGGATGGGGGGCTCTGCCCTGGATTTTATCCTTCTGCATCTGAAAGAAAGTTAGGACAAGAGTCAAACTGTTGCAGGGTAACTTAATAGCTCCAGATATCTTGTGTCCAACTACACCCCACATTACAAACTTCAAGTCCCCGGGACTTCTCCTATTGCACCAGGCTATGTGGCAGGGCAGAGCAGCTCCGGCACAAATGTGTGTGCACACACCCGTGACACAGGACAGGACGTGACAGACAACAAGGACACAACACAGACAGAAATCTCTTGGCAAGGAAAATGGCTGCGAGGACTGAGAGAATGCAAAAGGAGATGACCAAGGGGAGACCGATGGTGAGCTGATGAGGCTCAGAGAAACCTGGAGGAAGAAGATGCTAACCGAATGATTTATTCCAAAAACTGCAAAGATGGATGCCTGAGAATCCTACGGCCAGAAGCCTCTACCTGCCCTCACGATCTTTCAAGTCCTAGTCCGCCATAATGGATCCTGGCAGAGCAGAGCTGTCCATACAGCTCAGAACAAGACCTGAAAAGACAGCTGACCGGATGCTTCTAAAGAGACAAGAGAGTCTGATGCCTGTCTGAGCTCCTGAGTCCAAAGTTCTATGGCATTGGTGCCATTCTCTAGGAATGCAGAGATCGCAGATGCTAACAATGATGCCAGGGTTTCTGACAGGCCCCTCCAAGGCCTAAGGTAAAGGACATGACATATCCAAACACATATGACACACAAAAGACAAGTGACACGATACACACCGGGACTGCTCTGCCCTGCGCACCTCAGCACTGTGATCCAAAGCCAGGCTTTGCTTTTATGGGGCCTAAGGGGCCGCTTCATGAACACCCCCCCACCTCCTAAGTGGACTAAAAAACCCCTCCCAGTAATTCCCAAACCAGCCCCCTGCTTTCATCCCCTCTGTGGGTCGTGGCCCTCTACTTATCTCTCGCACAGCTGGGGATGCCGGTCTTGGGTGCGAAGAAAGGCCACCTCGTCAGCCAGGAAGCTCCTGCTGGCACCGGGCTGATGTCTCTCAGACAGCTGTATTAAAGAAAACCAAACATCAGTGCCCGATCTTGGCAGCCCCTCGGCCAAAACCCCACAAGTCTGCTACTCACCGTGCTCCTAAGAACGCTCAGCTGCTCGGGCCGCACGCTTCGGGCACGCTCGGAGACCGAGGCCGTCGTCCCGGGGGGTGCCTGGGCTAAGAGGAGATGAGGTGATTTGGCAGGGCTGAAACCTCAGGGGACCCTCGCTCCTCCTCCCTACTTCCCTGACTCACCACAACTCCTTGGCAGGTGCCCAAGGTCACCTGGATGGCACCTTTAAAGGGAAGAGTTCAGGGTTTCATCACCAGGTCCTGTAACGCATCCACAGGGCTCGCACGTGCAGGGAACCCGGTGCGTCGGCCAGCTGGTGACGGGGGCTTGGCAGGCTCCGAGTGGATTGCCTAAAGCACAAAAAAGAGAATGGAGACTTAGACTTGGCCCAGGAATTGAGACCTCAGCAACAAGAAATGCTCCTGATCACCTTGCTCTCCTGAACTTGACAGCTGAGATCCAGCTTTACTTCCTAAAAATAAAGAACAGAGCTGTAACAGGGTCACCCTTGACACTCCCCCTGCAGAGACAAATGGTGACTGACCTGCTTGTGGGAACCCACTCACCCAGGATGGGGGGCTCTGCCATGGGTGCAATGCATCTGCACCTGAAAGAAAGTCAGAACATATGTCAAACACCTGCAGGATAACTCAAAAGCTGCAAACACCTTAGGTCAATCTAGGAATGGCATCTAGATTCCAAGTACACCCCACATTACAAACTTCAAGTCCCCAGGGCTTGTCCTATTGCACCAGGCTATGCAGCAGGGCAGAGCAGCTCCGGCACAAATGTGTGCAGACACCCGTGACACAGGACAGGACGTGACAGACAACGAGGACACAACACGGACAGAAATCTCTGGGCAAGAAGGATGACTGCAAGGACTGAGAAGATGCCAAATGAGATGACCGAGGAGAGACCGATGGTGAGCTGATGAGGCTCAGAGAAACCTGGAGGAAGGAGATGCTAACCGAATGATTTATTCCAAGAACTGCAAAGATGGATGCCTGAGAATCCTACGGCCAGAAGCCTCTACCTGCCCTCACGTTCTTTCAAGTCCTAGTCCGCCATAATGGATCCTGGCAGAGCAGAGCTGTCCATACAGCCCAGAACAAGACCTGAAAAGACAGCTGACCGGATGCTTCTAAAGAGACAAGAGAGTCTGATGCCTGTCTGAGCTCCTGAGTCCAAAGTTCTATGGCCTGGGTGCCAGGCCGAGGAATGCAGAGATGGCAGATGCTAACAATGATGCCAGGGTTTCTGACAGGCCCCTCCAAGGCCTAAGGTAAAGGACATGACATATCCAAACAACACATAATACACAAAAGACAAGTGACACGATACACACCGGGACTGCTCTGCCCTGCGCACCTCAGCACTGTGACCCAAAGTCAGGCTTTGCTTTTATGGGGCCTAAGGGGCCGCTTCATGGACGCCCCCATCTCCAAAGGAGACTCAAAAACCCCTCCCGGTGGGTCCCTACCCTGCGCCCCGCTTTCATCCCCTCTGTGGGTTGTACCCCTCTACTTATCTCTCGGACATCTGGGGATGCAGGTCCGTGTCAGGTGCAAAAGAAGGCAGCCGCAACATCTGGGAAGTTCCTGCTGGCACTGTTGTTCAACAACTCCCTGTTGTTTCTTAGTCAGCTACATGAAAGAAATGCAAATATCAATGCATGATCAATGCAGCACACTGGCCAAAACCCAACAATTCTGCGACTCACCGTTCTCCTAAGAATGCCTGGCTCCTGGGGCCGCACCCTTCGGCCGTGCTCCGAGGCTGATGCCATTGTCACGGGGTAAGCCTGGGCTAAGAGGAGACGAGGTCATGTGGCACGGCTGAAACCTGAGGGGACCCTCGCTCCTCCTTCCTGCTTCCCCAACTCACCGCAACTCCTTGGCAGCTGCCCAAGGCCACCTGGATGGCACCTTCAAATAGAAGAGTTCAGGGCTTCCTCACCAGATCCTGTAACGCATCCACAGGGCTCACACGTGCAGGGAACCCGGTGCCTCGGCCGGCTGGTGACGGGGGCTTGGCAGGCTCCGAGTGGATTGCCTAAGGCACAAAAAAGAGAATGGAAACTTAGAGCAGCACCAGAAACTGAGCCCGGAGCAATAACAACTACTTCTCTCCACTGCTCACCTTGACTGCTGGTATCCAGATTTACTTCCTAAAAAGAAAGACAAAGAACAGAGCTGTAACAGAGTCACCACATACACTTCTGCTGCAGAGACAAATGGTGCCTCACCTGCTCAGGGGAAACCACTCACCCGGGATGGGGCCCTCTGGCACACATTTAATCCATCTGAACCTGAAAAAAAAGTCAGGACAAGAGTCAAACTGTTGCAGGATAACATAAGAGCTCCAGATATCCTGTGTCCATCTACAAATCCCACCTAGAGTCCAACTACACCCCACATTACAAACTCCAAGTCCCCAGGACTTCTCCTATTGCACCAGGCTATGTGGCAGGGCAGAGCAGCTCCGGCACAAATGTGTGCCGACACCCGTGACACGGGACAGGACGTGACAGACAACGGGGACACAACACGGACAGAAAGCTCCTGGCAAGGAAAATGGCTGCAAGGACAGAGAATGCAAAAGGAGATGACCGAGGGGAGACCGATGGTGAGCTGATGAGGCTCAGAAAACACTGAAGGAAGAAGATGCTAACTGAATTATTTATTCCAAGAACTGCAAAGATGGATGCCCGAGAATCCTACGGCCAGAAGCCTCTACCTGCCCTCATGTTCTTTCAAGTCCTAGTCCGCCATAATGGATCCTGGCAGAGCAGAGCTGTCCATACAGCTCAGAACAAGACCTGAAAAGACAGCTGACCGGATGCTTCTAAAGAGACAAGAGAGTCTGATGCCTGTCTGAGCTCCTGAGTCCAAAGTTCTATGGCATTGGTGCCATTCTCTAGGAATGCAGAGATGGCAGATGCTAGCAATGATGCCAGGGTTTCTGACAGGCCCCTCCAAGGCCTAAGGTAAAGGACATGACATATCCAAACAACACATAACACACAAAAGACAAGTGACACGATACACACCGGGACTGCTCTGCCCTGCGCACCTCAGCACTGTGATCCAAAGCCAGGCTTTGCTTTTATGGGGCCTAAGGGGCCGCTTCAGGGACATCCCCCCACCTCCAAAGCAGACTAAAAAACCCCTCCCAGTAATTCCCAAACCAGCCCCCCTGCTTTCATCCCCTCTGTGGGTCGTGGCCCTCTACTTATCTCTCGCACAGCTGGGGATGCCGGTCTCGGGTGCGAAGAAAGGCCGCCTCGTCAGCCAGGAAGGTCCTGCTGGCACCGGGCTGGTGTCTCTCAGACAGCTGTATTAAAGAAAACCAAACATCAGTGCCCGATCTTGGCAGCCCCTTGGCCAAAACCCCACAAGTCTGCTACTCACCGTGCTCCTAAGAACGCTCAGCTGCTCGGGCCGCACGCTTCGGGCACGCTCGGAGACCGAGGCCGTCGTCACAGGGGGTGCCTGGGGTAAGAGTAGATGAGGTGATTTGACATGGCTGAAACCTGAGGGGACCCTCACTCCTCCTCCCTACTTCCCCGACTCACCGCAGCTCCTCGGCGGTTCCTGACCCGGAACTCAGGGCTCGTGAGAGCAGCAAACCCGGTCCATCGGCCGCTGGGGATGGGAGCCTGGCGTGCTCCGAGTGGATGGCCTAAGGCACAAAAACGAGAATGGAGACTTAGACATGGCCCAGCAATTGAGACCTTAGCAACAAGAAAGGCTACTGATCACCTTGCTCTCCTGAACTTGACTGCTAGGATCCAGATTTACTTCCTAAAAAGAAAGACAAAGAACAGCGCTGTAACAGGGTCACCCTTGACACTCCCCCTGCAGAGACCAATGGTGACTGACCTGCTTGTAGGAACCCCCTCACCCAGGATGGGGGGCTCTGCCATGGGTGCAATGCATCTGCACCTGAAAGAGAGTTAGAACATAAGTCAAACACCTGCAGAAAATCTCAAAAGCTGCAAACACCTCAGGTCAATATAGGAATAGCATCTGGAGTCCAAGTACAGCCCATATTACAAATTTCAACCCCCCAGGGCTTGTCCTATTACACCAGGCTATGCAGCAGGGCAGAGCAGCTCCGGCACAAATGTGTGCAGACACCCGTGACACAGGACAGACAGGACGTGACAGACAACAGGCACACAACACGGACAGAAATCTCCTGGCAAGGAAAATGCCTGCGAGGACTGAGAGAATGCAAAAGGTGATGACCGAGGGGAGACCGATGGTGAGCTGATGAGGCTCAGAGAAACCTGGAGGAAGAAGATGCTAACCGAATGATTTATTCCAAGAACTGCAAAGATGGATGCCTGAGAATCCTACGGCCAGAAGCCTCTACCTGCCCTCACGTTCTTTCAAGTCCTAGTCCGCCATAATGGATCCTGGCGGGGCATAGCTGTCCATACAGCCCAGAACAAGACCTGAAAAGACATCCGACCGGATGCTTCTAAAGAGACAAGAGAGTTTGATGCCCGTCTGAGATCCCGAGTCAAAAGTTCTATGGCATTGGTGCCATTCTCTAGGAATGCAGAGATGGCAGATGCTAACAATGATGCCAGGGTTTCTGACAGGCCCCTCCAAGGCCTAAGGTAAAAGACATGACATATCCAAACAACACATAATACACAAAAGACAAGTGACACGATACACACCGGGACTGCTCTGCCCTGCGCACCTCAGCACTGTGACCCAAAGTCAGGCTTTGCTTTTATGGGGCCTAAGGGGCCGCTTCATGGACGCCCCCATCTCCAAAGGAGACTCAAAAACCCCTCCCGGTGGGTCCCTACCCTGCGCCCCGCTTTCATCCCCTCTGTGGGTTGTACCCCTCTACTTATCTCTCGGACATCTGGGGATGCAGGTCCGTGTCAGGTGCAAAAGAAGGCAGCCGCAACATCTGGGAAGTTCCTGCTGGCACTGTTGTTCAACAACTCCCTGTTGTTTCTTAGTCAGCTACATGAAAGAAATGCAAATATCAATGCATGATCTCTGCAGCACACTGGCCAAAACCCAACAATTCTGCCACTCACCGTTCTCCTAAGAATGCCCAGCTCCTGGGGCCGCACCCTTCGGTCGTGCTCCGAGGCTGATGAAAACACAGGAACGGATGCTTAGAGTTGCACCGGAAAGTGAGACTGGAGCAATAAGAACTGCTTCTGGACGCTACTCAATGCTCACCTTGCCCACCTCACCTTGACTGCTGATGTCCAGCTTTACCTCCTAAAAAGAAAAAGACCAGAGCTGTAACAAAGTCACACTTTACACTCTCCCTGCAGAGACAAACGGTGACTGACCTGCCCAGGGGAACCTCCTCACCCAGGCTGGGTGGATGGATTGTATCCTTCTGCGTCTGAAAGAAAGCGAGGACAAAAGTCAAAGGCCTGCAGGATAACTTCACAGCTCCAAACATCTTGTGTCTATCTAGAAATATCATCTAGAGTCTGGCAACACCCCACAAACTGCAAGTCCCTGGGACTTGTCCTGTTGCAGCAGGCTATGCGGCAGGGCAGGGCAGGGCAGAGCGGCTCCGGCACAAATATGTGCGGACACCCGTGACACAGAACGTGACAAACAGGGGGACAACAAACACAACACAGCATGCTTGTGGTGAGGGTCTTGAGGGGAAAAGGCAAAAGGGACCCCAAAGACACACTAGGTAACACAGTACGCCAGACAACACGACGGGGACCGGAACTGTTCTGTGCTGCCATACAAATCAGAGCCTCTCCCTTCAGCTGTCCTAAGAGGCCCCTTGGAGGAGATTGCTTTTCCCTCTGCTAATTTTTAAATCTGTCCCAGGAACTCCCAACCTGCTGCTCTCCCATTGTCCCATCTCCAGGCCGCGGCCCTGACTTATCTTTTGGATGATCGGTGATGCGGATCCACGTTGCGCCTGAAATGAGTCTGCCTCGGAGGGCCCCGTGATCGCCTGTTAGCCTCTCGGTCAGCTACAATAAAGAAAAACAAAACCAAAGTATGAGTACACAGTTATGTGGGCCAAATCCCAGTGAGTCAGCTACTTGCCCTCTCCTGAGTGTGCCCGGCTCCTTCAGGCTCCAGCTTCATCCTGATTCCAAGGCTGTGGCCGTTATAATGAGTGGCACCTGGGTTAGAGAAAGGCAAAGTGAAATGGCATTCCTGTGAGTACAGTGGGTGACCTTGTGTGCTGTAAGACGTGTGAATGCCTCTGCTCGGCTTCTGAAAAGCCTTGGGGTGGGGGGGCCTCAAATAAACACCCTTTCTCACCCTGCTGCCTTCAAAACCACCCCCCCAACAATAACTCCTAACCGGATACCTGCTCACCCTCCCTCTCCTAGTCACAATCCTCAACTCACCTGAAGCCTCAGTCTCAAACATCATCTTTGACACTGGGCAGATGCCTCTTGTGACACGATGAATCTGCTGAAAAAAGTGTCGTAGCTGACACAACCTGGACTCTCTGGAAGCTGCACTCCTCCTAAAAAAAAAAAAAAAAAAAACAGAACAAAATCAGAAATTACAAATGCACTTTACCACCCCTAAACACAAAACCCAAAATTGTGAACTTAAATACTCCCTGTATTCCAGGCTGTTTTCTTCACAGTATCTTCAAAGCCTCTGTTGCTTTAGATGCCCAGAAACACCTGCTGAAAACAAGCTGAGGTAAACTGAAAGAGCCTCTTACCTGAAAAGAGAGGAGAGCTCTTATCCCAGCACATCCCAGAGGGGGAATGAAGGCCCTGAGCAAAGGCTGGGGTTAATATACCCCTGATGGTGCCCGCCTCTCGTTCCCATGGCACCCAGGAAAAGGGAGGGGGCGAATCCCACCGGGTATAAAAGCCCTCAGAGCGGCTGCAGGTGTTTGGTGTTTCTAATTTGATTTCAAGGGGAGTAGAGGGCTTGTTATAGAAGAAAACTCTCCAGAAAAATATCAGTGATTTTTTTTTTTTTGCAACATCTATTTGGAGCAAAAGGGTACAAAACTGGTAAGAAATAAAAGTTTCTGTTTAGACAGCATAACTAGATAAATTGGGTATTTTGCTGTTAACTTTCCTAATCATTCCTTAGTGGCTACTAAGTAGTATTTCACATGTGACTAAGCTGGGTGGAGAAAATTGTCTAAGTCTCCTTGGGGCCTCTAATTAGGCCTAACTACTTTATAAGTAAAAATAAGATAAATAAAAGCTTCCCAGGCAGTGTAAGGGTTAAGTGCGTGCCCGGCTTACCCTGCTCTGAGATACTTGGTCCTATGGCACAGAAAGAAGAGCCCTGAAATGTAGTTTTAAACCCTTAAAATGCTGAAAAAAGCAGAGCTTCCTTCCAGTGAACCCCTTAAACAGAGGAAATGGGGCAGCTACCTCTACTGAAACTAATACAATGGCAAATAAATTGCTTCTGCCCTTTAATTTATTCTCCTTAAGTACTGGGAAAAGAGGGGTTTTCCTCTCCAGTGGAATCCAGAGGTTTTCCTCTCTCTTTAAATCTCTCCAGTGATGAAAAAAGAGGGATTTTTCCCTCAGTTCAAACTCTTAAGATGGAGGGTATAGCTGGGCTTCTCCCTCAATTTAGGCCTCAGGACAACAAAAAGGGGCTGGCTACCCTTAATTCAAACCCATAAGAAACATTGTCAAGGTTTTCCCCTTCTACTTAAACTGGAAAATAATCAAAAATGAGGACTCCTTGTCAATTAACACCCCGAACAGCATAGAAAAGGCAGGGATTCTTTCAACTGAGACCACTAAAATTGCAGGGGAAGCAGAGTCCCTCCCAGTTTGAACACAAAAAATAAAGGAAAAGGAAGCTTTTTCCCTTTTTTCTAAACTAATAACCCCTCTCCTTTCTGGGAGTGCTGTGGAGGGTCTAGGGGCTCTGGGGAGGGACTGGCACAGTAAAAGGGGAAAGTTGAAAGCCCTCTCCTGGAACCCCACATGCTGCCTGGCCTGCTCAGATGCTGCCCCTTGGCAAAAGGGCTCTTCCCTTGGCATTTTCTCAAAGGGTTGCTCCGTGCCCAGGTGGGTCCGGCTGCTCCCTAGTCCGTGCTGGATGCTCCACCCGTAGTTCCTGGAGGGACCCTTGGGATGCCCCTGTTAGCCCCTCTGGACTAGCAGCTCCCTGTGCGGGTGTGCCTGGGTAACCCTCTGAAAGCAGCTGGGCACACGGGGGGCTGCTAGACCTTGGAGTGGGGTTGAGGTGAAGAAAGGTCCTGTGAGGAGCTCCTTCCCCTGCACAGCCCTTCGTCTGCCCCTTAAACCATGGACTGCCAGACTTTCCTTTCCAAGGAAATTAACAGGTCTTTCCTCTCTGTGTGCCCGTGGCCGAAACTGCGATTCGGCCTCCAAAACCGCAGAGAACGAGTTCTCACGGACCGCGGCTGCCGACGCCGAGAACTCTTGCCGCCCTTGGAGTGCCGCGTGCCTCCTGCGAACGGACGTCAACGCGCAGCGGGGGTGAGTTTGGCTTTACGGGGAAGAGGGCCGGCGCAGGATTTCTCTGGGAGCAAAGCTGCCCCCGCCGAGAACTCCGGCAGCCCTGGCACTGCCGAGCACCTCCTGCAAACTGGCGTCGGGAAATGCAGGGGGTGAGTTTTTCTGTGCAGAAGTTCTCCCAGATCATAGCTGAGAGCATCTAACCCTAACCGCAACAGCTTAGCTGGGTCTAAAACTTACAACCTTCGGACTGGCAGCGTGGGACCCGACCCGCTGTGCCACCGCTGGCCCCTTGCTCAAGCATTCCACTGCAGTCCTAAAACTCTGCCTTTTCAGAGGGTGTTTCCTCTGACCCTGACCGTAATCTTCCAAATATGCTAAAGACTCATAAAATGGCTTTGAAAAATCCCCAACAATACCCTAAGTAGTCCCAGAAAAGTCCCTTCCAAAATCCCCTAAATACCTTTAGAAGTCCTGGAAAAAAAGCCTCACAAAGACATGCTCAGTCTCCGAACTCTACCTCTTGCTGTCTAGCCCACAGATGTCGTCCCTACCTTTTTGCAGTGGGTCTGTTGTCCTCTGAGGGTTCTGTCATTGTGCTGCTGTGTGAGGGTTGCTGTCTGGTCTCGCTGTTAGGGCTGCTGTGTTGTGCTGCTGTTGGGGGAAAAGGCTGTTTTTAGGGGGGCTGCTTAGGCTGAGGTTAGGGCTGGGGTGAGGGGTGGTACAGCGGTACCGTGCACCCCTGATCTCCACTGGACTGTCCAGCCCTCAAGCCCTCTCCCTTTACCCCTCAACCGGTCCCTCTGCCCCCCAGCCCTCAGCTCCTGTGCGTCACCCTTGACCCCTCTCCTTTGCCCCTCAGCCCCCAGCTTCTCTGTGTCACCCTACAGCTGCCCCTACCACCCTCAGCATCTCTGTGTGTCACCCGCTGTCCCCTCTCCCTCTTCCTCCCTCAGCTCCCAGCCTCTGTCACCCTCAAGCCCCCACAGTGCCCCTCGAGCTGCCCCTCATCCTCCATGTGTTGTGCCATGAAAAGACCCTAAAAAAACCTAAAAATTCCCTGGAAACCCCCTAATCTTCAAAATGTCCTATAAACCCCATGAAAACCTAAAAGTAGCCTCAGAATGCTGTTAGAATACACTGGAAATACCCTACTTTTAAAAAACCCCTAAAAATCCCCAAAGAACCTTTAGAAATCCGTAAATATACCCCTAATAGTCCAAAAAGAGCTCAAAAAAATACCCCAAAAATCCTTAAAATGCCCTGATAAGACCCTAAAAAAGCCTAAAAATTTCCTCAAAAACCCTAAAAATACCCTAGCCCTAAAAAGTCCTCCACATACCCTCAATAGTCCTAAAAAAACCCCAAGAACACACAAATCCCCCCCCAAACAATTCTTAAAAGTACTAAGAAAGCCCTTAAAATACCCTAACAAAATCTTATAAAAGCCCAGAAAAAGCATCCTAAATGTTCCCAGAAATTTCCTGGAAAACTCCTCCAAAAAAGCCCTAAAATATCCTTTTAAAGCCATGAGAAAAACCCTAAAAAAAACCCTAAAAAACTGTTCAGGCCCCCAACTCCTACCAGTCACTCTCTAGACCACAAACATCATTGCTACCTTTTTATTAGGGTTGCTGTCTGCAGCTGCTGGGAGAGTTCTGGGGCTGTCCCAGCATTGGGGTTATTGCCTTGTGCTGCTGTTGGGGAAAACTGGGGTCCTAGGGGTGCTCTTTAGGGTGACCTTGGGGTTGGGTTGAGGGCTGCTGCACCTGTACCCTAACCCTACCTGGTACCCTGTGTCCTTTGTACCCCTAACCCTCGGTGTGAGCTCTCCATCTGTCAAGCCTCCCCCTCCTTGCCCCTCAGCCCGCAATGTCTGCGTGCCACCCCGAGACCTCTGACATTGTCCCTTGGCCCCCTGGCCTCCACCGTGCACTCTCCACCTGCTTAGGGGTGGTTTTTAGGGTAAGGTTAGGGGTGGTGTGAGGGCTGGTTCACCTGTCACCCTCAAGCAGCCCCCACTTTGCCCCTCAAGGCATCTGCTCCCCCTCACCCTTTTCTTGTCACCCTCAAGTTCCCCACTCCCAGCATCTCTGTGCCACCCTGGAGCCCCCCAGTTGCTCCTAACGCCCCCTTCTGCCTCTCAGCTCCCCCCATCCTCTGTGTCACCCTCCAGCCCCCTCCCCTCAGCCCGCAGCCCCTTGTGACACCCTGCAGCCCACAGACGTTGTCCCTGCCTGTCTCGCTTGGGTGTTGTCCTGCTGCGAGAGCTGCGCCGTCCTCCGAGGGTTCCGGCTCCTGCGTGCTGCTGGAGGGGACTCACGGGTGGGCGGTGGGTGAAGTAACGGATGGAGCGGGAAGTGTGGTGGGACGGGTTAAGGGCGGAGTGAGGGAGGGAGCAAGGGCGGGCTGGAAAATAGAGTAGGGTTAGGAGCGGAGAAGGGGACGCAGCAGCAGGGGGCTGAGGTGAGGAGGTGAGTGTTAGGAGGAAGCGTAACTCCGTAACTCCAAGACCGAGTCTGCAGCCAACAAGAACTCTGAGTGACCTGGGAGTGCCGAACGTCTTCAGCAAACTGATGTAAGGAAACTGGGCTGATGAGTTTTTTTTCCCTTGGAAAAGGGATGGCATTTGTGTCCGTGGGCCTGCACCCTGCCCAGGACCTTTGATCTCGAGTGGGCTGCCACCTCCTAAAATTCCAAACATCCCAGGTGAGACAGGGGGTTGGAAATGTTACTTGGGGTAGAAACCAATTTTGGATTTAGCTGAAGTCTGCTGGTGAAACTTGTGTAGTCTGTTAATCGGTGTGCTTGCAAAAAGGCCTGCAGAGAGAAAAAAGGAAGTTTGAGGATTCTGTGGGAAAAAGAGAATCTGGGTTACGACCGAGTGCACGGCCTCGTCCCTGTGTGAGTAAAAGTTTGAGGTTTTGCCGGCAGCATCGCCGAGTGCTGAGGGGTCCCCTGGTCGATAGGGCAACTCCGGAGGGTTTGCTTCAGGCTTTGCCTGTGAAAGGTGTGAGAAAAGCAAGCAGCTGTGAAGCAGATGAGCCCCCTCTTGCCTGTTGAAGTGTTGCATAAATCAAAGATAAACCTCAAGGTCCCTTCCCACCCAAGCCATTCCATGATTCTTTGCCCTGGAGGCAAGGGTGCACCTGTCACCTGCATTTCTCTTCACAGAGAAAAGCAAGGCACAATTCTCCCCAAGAATATTTCTGGGATTCACATTCTCTGAACCTCAGAGGAAGGAAAATCAATTCTTATCTCATTTGCTGTGCCTGTGTTTGTGCCGAAGTAGAATGCAGCGTGGAGATTGTTTACCCAAAGTGATGGTGTTTTGTTTCCTTGGCCTGTCGGGGCCAAGTGTGTGTGTGTGTCGGGACTGTTGGGTGACGGTCATGAGTTGTGTGCGGTGTGTGTGGGGTTGAGTACTTGGCAGATTCGGTTTAGATGTAATGTAATATAGTATGATAAAACAATTAATTAGCCTTCTGATAAGGCAGAATGCAGATTGGAAATAGTTGCACATATGATATTAAAGGACACGTGAACCACCTTTCTGTGAGACAAAGACACAAGACTTGGCCCATCCCTAACTTAGGACACAGCAAAAAAATAATATATAATTTTTAATCTATTTTTGAAGAACTCTCTAAAACTAATGGCAGATGATATAGCTATTTTATCTGGCAAGCTTCCGTGCAAAGTTTCCTGCTGATGCTGCCTCAGAGGGATGGAAATTTGGGAGGAGGGGGAAGAACAAAGTGCCACGGGGCTTTATTGGATGAGCCTTGAAAGGTTTCTGCAAGCTTCTATTGCAAGGTTGATGAACCTTGTGTTTGTTAACTTCAGTTTTGCTCAGTGTTTTAACCCTGCTTGATCTCCTGTGGTCCAGATGACACATTCACACATCTTTAGAAAATTCAGTGGGATGCTCTTCAAACAACATGTGACTTTGCACCACTGAGGGCAGAAACTTGATGGTTTTACCTCAATCTATAGTTTTTCAATATTGCTATAGAAAGTGCTTTTCTGTGAAATGTCTACTTTGGTTAGATCATGCAAATTTAGTGCTGGCTACTTCCATAAGTTGAAGAGTAAGAATAACTCAGGAATGTTTCATCATTTGTCTCTGCACTGGTCAGAAATGGTAATTTGAACTCCAATCTGTAGAAATTTAGCAAAAGAAGTTGGACACTCGGAGGATAAAAATAAAAAAAAAATGCTTTGGAAGGATTTTTCCGTGCTAGTGAGTGAGTTTCTAGCTGTAGGAGCATCATGGGGTAGCACGGTCGGGACGGACGGAGACGAGAGATCTCTGAAGCCGGGTCGTGGAACTTGGGGTTTATTGCAAAGGGCCCGGGGGCAGGGGCCTTGTGGAACTTGGGGTTTATTGCAAAGGGCCCGGGGGCAGGGGCCTTGTGGAACTTGGGGTTTATTGCAAAGGGCCCGGGGGCAGGGGCCTTTTGGAACTTGGGGTTCATTGCAAAGGTTTATTGCCAGCCACAGCTCAGAGCAGGCCTGAGAGAAGAGAGGGGTTGAGAGGATGAGAGGGTAAGAGCATAAAAAGGTAAGAGAGCAAAAGCATAAGAGAGTAAAAAGGGGTAAGCGAGTAAAAGGTCAAGAGAGTGAAGTTCCCATTACAATACAAAAAATCATCTTCTGTGTTAAATAGTCTACTTCTCACTAACCAATCTAGTACAATACACAAATCCTACAGCATTTCCATACGGCCTATAAGAATCACTACCTTACCATAATGTGTTCCATTTTAAACCCTAAAAGCTCCTCTTTGGACCCCTTCTGCCAAGCTGGTAGGGTCTGCTCGGCCCCTTGGAGCTGTCTGCAGGCAGAGGGTGTTGTTTCATCAAAGGGGATTACCTTCAGCTGGCCACACCATTGTTTTCCTGTTGTTCAGTAACTGAGGGAGCTCAAAGCTCGCTTTCATTTCAATTTTGCTGATAGAAATATTACCTCATCCATTCCCGTTTGTTCCCCCACTCGTTCGCGGCTGCCCCAGCCCCTGTGCCGGCTCCGGCACGGTCCATCTGTCCCGGTCCGTCTGTCCCGGTCCGTCTGTCCCGGTCCCGGCCGCCTGGCCCGCGGCCGCTCCGCTGGCCGTGCCGGCGGAAGGGGCGGGGGGTCCGTCCTGCCGTGTGCACCGTGGGTACCGCGCTGACCGCACCGAGGGGGGGTCCCGTCTGTCCCATCCCCGGCTGCCCTGACTCTGCTCGGCTCCCGCCGCTGCAGCCGGGGTCAGTCCCGGCTTTGTCTCTGCCGGATCAGCCGCCATGAGCCACGGGGGGCCGATCCACGCTGCAGCTCGGTCTGCACCGGAACAGCCCCTGGGGCGGTCCCAGCTGCAGACCCCGCCTTTGGAGGACCGAGACCCTGAGCTGTGCCGATCCCCTCGGGTGATTCCCCCTGCAGACCCCGCCTTTGGAGGACCGAGACCCTGAGCTGTGCCGATCCCCTCGGGTGATTCCCCCTGCAGACCCCGCCTTTGGAGGACCCAGACTCTGAGCTGTGCCGAGCCCCTCGGGTGATTCCCCCTGCAGACCCCGCCTTTGGAGGACTGAGACCCTGAGCTGTGCCGAGCCCCTCGGGCGGTCCCGGCTGCAGACCCCGCCTTTGGAGGACCGAGACCCTGAGCTGTGCCGAGCCCCTCGGGCGGTCCCGGCTGCAGACCCCGCCTTTGGAGGACCGAGACCCTGAGCTGTGCCGATCCCCTCGGGTGATTCCCCCTGCAGACCCCGCCTTTGGAGGACCGAGACCCTGAGCTGTGCCGAGTTCCCCCGTCCCGCCCTGAGCTCCGTTCCCTTGGTAACCACAGCTCCGGCTGCTCAGGGGAACTCTCTAAAGGAATCACCTTATCAAAACACTAAAAGTTCAGGTAAAAGAAAGCCCTCTCCTGATTCTTCCTAAAAATACGGGAGAAAAGCTATAGAAGATAAAAATCCAAAAAGAATGGGATAAAGGGATTGGTCTATTTCCATTAAAAGAGGCTCCCATAGGAGGGGGCGGACCAGGGTTTGTAAATGCTCCTTTGACTTCGTCTGAGGTCTGAAATTTTAAGAAATAAATTAAAGGGATATTTGGAGGATCCCATAGGCATAGCTGAACAATTAGACCAATTTTTAGGTCCAAACATTTATATTTGAGAAGAGATGTGGTCTGTAATGAAAATAATATTTTTTCTCAGGAAGAAAGGCAATTAATCAGAGCAGCTGAAATAAAAGCTTAGGAAAAAAGATAATCTACGGGGACCCCCAGAGAAGACAAAATGCCAACTGTACCTCCTGAGTGGGGTAAAAATAATGAGGAGGGGAGTAAACACGTGAATAATTATCGTAATTACATAATCAAAGGAATAAATGAGACAGCATATCAAAGGCGAAATGCAGGAAAAAAAGAAGTTTTTAAGGGACAGCTTTTAGAGGGGAAAGAACAAACTTCAGCTAAATAGATAAACAAACTTAAGAGAAATAGGAAAATGGTCCTAAGTAAGCAGAAGATCTGAAAATCTTTAAAGAGATGGGCACAGAGGAGGAATAGGGAGGTCATAAGCTCTAATTTTCTGGGGGGAACAAATACCATCTGGAGCCTGTGATAACTTTAAAAGTGGATCCCCAAGAAGAAGAATTGGAATTTGTAATAGACACAGGGGCAGAGAGAACCTGCCTGTTAAATATTCCAAAAAGTTATAGTGTGAGCAAACATATAGTGAAAGTAACAGGGGCAAAGAGGGAAAGTTTTACATTTCTGGTCATTAAAGATGTAGTAATTGAGGGAAGAAACTAAAGTTTGGATGGGAGATGTCTTATTGGTCCCAGGGGCAGGTAGCAATTTATTGGGAAGCGTCTTACAAGTGCAATTAAGAATAGGAGTTATATCAGAAAATGGGAAAAGGACAGCTAGAGTTTTAAAATTATTTAAGAGAGGATGAAGAAAAAAAAAATCACCAAAGAAGTTTGGGCTGGAGAAGGAAATAGGGGAGGATTAAATATCGACCCCATAAGGGTTACAATTGAGAGAGAAGATTGTCCCGTACGTGTACGTCAGTATCCTGGATCTTTAGAAGGACGGGAAGGTTTGAAGCCGGTAATAGAAGGACTAATAAAGGATGGGGCATTAGAACCTTGTATGTCTCCTCATAATATCCCTATGCCCCCAGTAAAGTCTGATGGGAGTTATAGACTAGTACAGGATTTAAGGGAGGTTAATAAAAGAACTCAGACTCACTACCCAGTGGTAAAATATCTTAGACACTTAATAAATAAAAGTAGCTAGAAAACCAACCATGAGAAAATTGCAAGAATTTTATTCATTCTCCCTCCCTCTTCAAAGAGAGAGATCAGAAAATTACCTAGATTATTGAAATATTATAGATTATAGATTGAGGGCTACGCACAAGTAGCAAAATTTGTGTATGAAAAAAATTGACAGAAGGAGATGATGTAAAACAGACCAAAGAAGATATTGTTAAATTAAAAGAGTTAAGTTAAAACTAGCCTAAGTACCAGCTTTAAGCTTACCTTTGTTAGCAAAATCCTTTATCATTTATACATAAATACAGAAAATGGAGTAGCTCATAAAATTTTAATTCAAGAGTAAGGAAGAGTAAAAAAATATCTAGTAGCTTATATATCAAAGATGTTAGACTCAGTAAGCCACAGCTAGCCAGTAGGTATTTAACAGCTACTGCAATCCTAGCAAAAGAAAGTTGTAAGCCTACTTTTGGAAGTAATTTAGTTAGGTTCACCTCATACCATCTGAGGTCTGTTGAATTAAAAAAAAAAAAAAAACCACAAAAAAACAGGTAAGAAGAGAAGAAAGAGAGAAGTTGAAGTAGGGAGGTGGTTAGCAAACTCTGAGATGTTAGAATGTGAAGTGATGACATCTTGGTGCTAGAAGAGAGCAGAAGTGTGAATGCAGGGTTTTTGCATGAAAGGCAGGGAAGTGTCTTAACACACAGTTGTTAGGAGGTTATTCAATGCCGAACTGAGGTCCAGAAAGGGTTTAGCAGAACGGGCCCTCCTTGAAGGGAAAAGAGGAGAAGTTTACTAGAGAAAGGAAAAGAATGTCAGGAGCACCTGGGGACGCCAGGTTTGGGGTTGTCAAGGTTGGGAGGTGTCTGCCCGCTCCCTACGAGCGGCGGGGTCTCGGGGGCTGCGGCAGGCACCGATCCATGGAGGTGACCCGGTGGCGGTGCTGGCAGCAGGGGATACACGGGTTTGCCGGGCAGGAGAGGGCTGCCTCCGTGGCGGAACTGCCGGGGGGGCTCCCAGGCTGCCGGGGTCCCGAGTCGAGGATGGCAGCGTCGGCCCTGGTAAGTGGGCCAGGAGAGAGAAGGAAAGAGAAAGAGAGAGAAGAAGAGAGAGAGAGGGCAAAAGGGACCCAAGGCTGCCCCCAGGGTCCCCATGCCCCTGGCTGCTCTCCCCTGCTCCGGCCCTGCAGCGAAGTGGCAGCACGGCATCGACAGCAAGGCCGTGAAAAGAGATGGAGGGGGCTAGCACTAAAAGATAAAATCAAAGCAGAGATTGCTGACTCTCCAAACCTCACAAAGTGGGTTGTTTTTCTTAAGTAAGAAGGTTTTTGGTCTTTTCTTTTGTGTGTTTTTTTTTGCTGTTAAAAAGAAGTTTTTTGGTTTCTTGGTTTTTTTCCTGAAGAATGGGTTTGTAAGGCTAAAACAATTAAATGCTGCCCAAAAAGTAAAAAGCAATAGATGTGATACATCTCGTGTTAAAATTGGTCTAGCTTTTCTTATTTAACTAACTGTAACTCACAGAAAGAAGAATTTGCCTCTGCAGCTATTAGCACAGCTGGATAGAAGAAGAAGAGGCTGCTGTGGAAAAAGCTTTTAGCTAAACCCAGAAAGTTTAGAAGAAAAGTGAATGGTAAAAGTTAATGCAGTATTGTCTTTCTTTTATTACTATGCTATTAAGAAGTCCTTTCCAGGTACTACCGAAGCAACAATCAGAATCACGGAAAGAGGGTGAATTCATGCCAGCAGAATCAAAGGACTTGTGAAGAAACCTGAGGAATGGACTATCACATTTAAACCGGGTGATACCGAACTGACTTTCCAATGGGGACTGAGTGGTAATAGTTTGGGAAAAGCCAAATGATCCAAGAAATGTACAAAGAATAACACTGAATTCAGAAGTAAGACAATGCTTATACCACTGGTTTCAAGCACTGCCTGAATAAAACATCTCCTTCGGGGAGGAATACTCCAGATAGAAGGATCAAGCCTGTTTTTGTGTTCTGACCTTAGCCTGAGAATTGTACAGGGGAGAAGGGGAATTACCATTTCCACCAGTAAACTTTATTTGATTCATTCCAATACTGGACATGCTAGCTGGGTTATAAGTAAATGCTTGAATTGTGAGAATAATTAGTATTGAAGTGCACAACATTTATGCTCTTATTGCAAAAAGTGTTAAAGTAATAACTTAGTTTTGTGGATGGGAATTACTAGTGCCTGGTGAATGAGAGATACCTGAAGAACGGTAAGAGACCACAGTTAAAGGGTGTCCAAACCAATTTGCCTGGAAATTATTTAAGAGAAAGTGACAAGGAAATAGAGGGCAAGTGCAGATTGGCCTCTGTATTTCACCACCAAGAAGATCAAATACACCTGCTGTGGGTTGCAACCTCACAGGCCTGGGAGGTGGGAGTATAAGGCATACTGGACCTCTGTTATTCCTGTTTCTGGCACTCATTTGTTCTCTTTTCCCTTTCGGGATACCAGCAAGATTGTGTCACAAATGCTGCAGAAAGCATCACGTGGAAAGAAACCAAAGTTCCTCTTTTATTACACACACCTATGTCAACAGCCACTGTTATAACCCATCCAAATTAAGAACCTGTAGGCAAAATGGAGTAAATTATTGGATTACAAGAAACTTAGGAAAAAGTGGTAATAGATTTGGAATTGAATGTCCAAAAGGAGAGAGAGGGATTTGTTTTACATTTAATCTTGACGGTTCGAGATTTGGTAAAAAAACAAATAATAAACGAAAAGGTAAAACCAGCACAGCAACTTAACTCTGTATTGACCCCAAATAATCTATTGAGTCGTATTACAAGACTCCAAGCAGTTATAGAAATGATAGCAAATGGAGCTGCCCAGGCATTGGAGTTAATATAAAGTCAGCTAAGCCAAACAAAAACTGTAGGGTATCAGAATAGGTTGGCTTTACACTATTTATTGGCCAAAGAAGGGGGTGTTTGTGGAAAGTTTAATATATCAAATTGTTGAAAATTGATGACCACAGAAAAGTCGTTCTAGAAAAAGCAAAAGAAATCAAAGAAGAAAAAAATATATATGCATATAATAACTGAGGTACCGGTCCAAAAATTAGAAAACAATGTTAAAACCTAGCTGGTAGGGTAATGTATTAGAAGAAATTAAGGTCTTTCATTTTATGTGTTGCAACTGTTTTTATATTTCTTCCTTGTGTAATCCCCTGTTTTATTTTGCCCGCATAGTCCAGAAGATGCAAGTAGATAAGAAATATTGCTCAAGCCAAAGGATTTACAAAGAATAAGAGTGGGGATTGTGAAAAATGCAGGTATTTTATGATTGGCCTTTTGGAAATATTAAAATGAATATTATATGTGTTGTGTTAGAAAGTAATGCTGTATTAATTCTCTTAAGTAGTGTGTTAAATATAGTTTTAGGTTATAAAAACTGTTAAAATAGAAACGATGCTATGTAAGATACTTTTTTTAAAGAAAGGACTTGCAGCGAGATAGCAGCCACAGGACACCTGGATCTTTCAGAGAAAAAGAATTTATTAAATAAAAAATTGAATTAAAAAAATAAAATAAATGCTTTAGAAATAAATTAAAACAAAAAATTAAATAAAAAATAAAATTAAAAAAATAAAAAGCTTTAAAAATAGAAAAATCAAAAATAAAAATTAAAAAAAATAAATGCTTTAAAAATAAAATATCAAAACTAAAATAAAAAATAAAATTAAATAAATAAAATAAATGCTTTAAAAATAGAAAAATTAAAACTAAAAATTAAAGATAAAAATATAATTTAAAAAATAAATGCTTTAAAAAGAGAAAAATCAAAAGAAAAAATTAAATAAAAATAAAAAAAAAATAAAATAAATGCTTTAAAAATAGAAAAATTAAAACTAAAAATTATATAAAAATAAAATTAAAACAATAAAATAAAAAGCTTTCAAAATAGAGAAATCAAAAATAAAATTAAATAAAAAATTAAAAATAAAATAAATGCTTTAAAAATAGAAAAATTAAAACTAAAAATTCAATTAAAAATAAAATTAAAAAAATAAAAGAAAAAGAAAAATTAAAACTAAAAATTAAAGATAAAAATAAAATTAAAAAAATAAAAAGCTTTAAAAATATAAAAATTAAAAATATAAATTAAATAAAAATAAAAAAATAAAATAAATGCTTTAAAAAGAGAAAAATTAAAACTAAAAATTAAATAAAAAATAAAATTAAAACAATAAAATAAAAAGCTTTAAAAATAAAAAAATCAAAAATAAAAATTAAATACAAAAAAAAAGCTTTAAAAATAAAAAAATCAAAACTAGAAATTAAATAAAAAATAAAATTAAAAAATAAAAGAAATAGAAAAATTAAAACTAAAAATTAAAAATAAAATTAGCAAAAAAATCTTGAAAAATAAAATTAAAAATAAAAATTAAATAAAAATAAAATTTAAAAAATAAACTAAATGCTTAAAAAGAGAAAAATTAAAACTAAAAATTAAATAAAGAATAAAATTAAATCAATAAAATATAAAGCTTTAAAAATAGAGAAATCAAAAATAAAAATTAAATAAAAAATTAAAAATGAAATAAATGCTTTAAAAATAGAAAAATTACAACTAAAAATTAAATCAAAAATAAAATTAAAAAAATAAAATAAATAGAAAAATAAAAACCAAAAATTAAATATAAAAATAAAATTAAAAAAATAAAAAGCTTTAAAAATAGAAAAATTAAAAATATAAAATAAATTTAAAAAAATAAAATAAATGCTTTAAAAAGAGAAAAATTAAAACTAAAAATTAAATAAAAAATAAAATTAAAACAAGAAAAAAAGCTGTAAAAATATAAAAATTAAAAATAAAAATTAAATAAAAATAAAATTAAAAAATAGAATTAATTAAAAATAATGAAAAATAAAATCCGTAAAGTGCTGTAAAGTACCATTAAAGTTCCATAAAAGTTAGTGCTGTAGAGGGCGACTGTCGTAAAAGGGGCCGTAAAGCGCGTCAACAGCTTTACAGCCCCTTTTACGACAGTCGCGCTTTACGGCACCTTTTGCGACAGTCGCGCTTTACGGCAGTTTTACGACAGTCGCGCTTTACGGCGCCTTTTACGACAGTCGCGCTTTACGGCACCTTTTGCGACAGTCGCGCTTTACGGCACCTTTTGCGACAGTCGCGCTTTACGGCACCTTTTGCGACAGTCGCGCTTTACGGCACCTTTTGCGACAGTCGCGCTTTACGGCACCTTTTGCGACAGTCGCGCTTTACGACACCTTTTGCGACAGTCGCGCTTTACGACACCTTTTGCGACAGTCGCGCTTTACGGCACCTTTTACGACACCTTTTGCGACAGTCGCGCTTTACGGCACCTTTTACGACAGTTTTGCGACAGTCGTGCTTTACGGCACCTTTTACGACAGTCGCGCTTTACGGCACCTTTTACGACAGTCGCGCTTTACGACACCTTTTACGACAGTCGCGCTTTACGGCACCTTTTGCGACAGTCGCGCTTTACGGCACCTTTTGCGACAGTCGCGCTTTACGGCAGTTTTGCGACAGTCGCGCTTTACGGCAGTTTTGCGACAGTCGCGCTTTACGGCACCTTTTACGACAGTCGCGCTTTACGGCACCTTTTGCGACAGTCGCGCTTTACGGCAGTTTTGCGACAGTCGCGCTTTACGACACCTTTTGCGACAGTCGCGCTTTACGGCACCTTTTACGACAGTTTTACGACAGTCGCGCTTTACGGCACCTTTTACGACAGTTTTGCGACAGTCGTGCTTTACGACAGTTTTACGACAGTCGCGCTTTACGGCACCTTTTGCGACAGTCGCGCTTTACGGCACCTTTTACGACAGTCGCGCTTTACGGCACCTTTTGCGACAGTCGCGCTTTACGGCACCTTTTGCGACAGTCGCGCTTTACGGCAGTTTTGCGACAGTCGCGCTTTACGGCACCTTTTGCGACAGTCGCGCTTTACGGCACCTTTTGCGACAGTCGCGCTTTACGGCAGTTTTGCGACAGTCGCGCTTTACGACACCTTTTGCGACAGTCGCGCTTTACGGCACCTTTTACGACAGTTTTACGACATTCGCGCTTTACGGCACCTTTTACGACAGTTTTGCGACAGTCGTGCTTTACGACAGTTTTACGACAGTCGCGCTTTACGGCACCTTTTGCGACAGTCGCGCTTTACGGCACCTTTTACGACAGTCGCGCTTTACGGCACCTTTTGCGACAGTCGCGCTTTACGGCACCTTTTGCGACAGTCGCGCTTTACGGCACCTTTTACGACAGTCGCGCTTTACGACACCTTTTACGACAGTCTCGCTTTACGGCAGTTTTGCGACAGTCGCGCTTTACGGCACCTTTTACGACAGTCGCGCTTTACGGCACCTTTTACGACAGTCGCGCTTTACGGCACCTTTTACGACAGTTTTACGACAGTCGTGCTTTACGGCACCTTTTACGACAGTCGCGCTTTACGGCACCTTTTGCGACAGTCGCGCTTTACGGCAGTTTTGCGACAGTCGCGCTTTACGGCACCTTTTGCGACAGTCGTGCTTTACGGCACCTTTTACGACAGTCGCGCTTTACGGCACCTTTTACGACAGTCGCGCTTTACGACACCTTTTACGACAGTCGCGCTTTACGGCACCTTTTGCGACAGTCGCGCTTTACGGCACCTTTTGCGACACCTTTTGCGACAGTCGTGCTTTACGGCACCTTTTGCGACAGTCGTGCTTTACGGCACCTTTTACGACAGTCGCGCTTTACGGCACCTTTTACGACAGTCGCGCTTTACGACACCTTTTACGACAGTCGCGCTTTACGGCACCTTTTGCGACAGTCGCGCTTTACGGCACCTTTTACGACAGTCGCGCTTTACGGCACCTTTTGCGACAGTCGCGCTTTACGGCACCTTTTACGACAGTCGCGCTTTACGGCACCTTTTACGACAGTCGCGCTTTACGACACCTTTTACGACAGTCGCGCTTTACGGCACCTTTTGCGACAGTCGCGCTTTACGGCACCTTTTACGACAGTCGCGCTTTACGGCACCTTTTGCGACAGTCGCGCTTTACGGCAGTTTTGCGACAGTCGTGCTTTACGACACCTTTTGCGACAGTCGCGCTTTACGGCACCTTTTACGACAGTTTTGCGACAGTCGCGCTTTACGGCACCTTTTACGACAGTCGCGCTTTACGGCACCTTTTACGACAGTCGCGCTTTACGACACCTTTTACGACAGTCGCGCTTTACGGCGCCTTTTACGACAGTTTTACGACAGTCGCGCTTTACGGCACCTTTTGCGACAGTCGCGCTTTACGGCAGTTTTGCGACAGTCGCGTTTTACGGCACCTTTTGCGACAGTCGTGCTTTACGGCCCCTTTTGCGACAGTCGCGCTTTACAGTACTACCTTTTATGGAAATTTTGTGGTACTTTACAGCACTTTATGGTTTTTATTTTGTTTTTCTTTTTTTTTAAATTAATTTTATTTATTTAATTTCATTTTTAATTTAATTTTTTCTTTTTTATTTTTCTATTTTTTTAAAGCTATTTATTTAATTTTTAATTTTATTTTTTTATTTAAACTTCATTTTTAATTTTTCTATTTTTAAAGCATTGTATTTTATTTTTCTAATTTTATTTTTTATTTAATTTTTATTTTTAATTTTTCTTTTTTTTAAAGCTATTTATTTTAATTTTTTAATTTTATTTTTTATTTAATTTTTATTTTTCATTTTTCTATTTTTAAAGCTTTTCATTTTTTAATTTTGTTTTTTATTTCTTTTTTATTTTATTTTTAAATTTTTCTATTTTTAACTTTTTATTTTATTTTTCTAATTTTATTATTATTTAATTTTTATTTTTAATTTTTCTATTTTTAAAGCTTTTTGTCATATTTTTTAATTTTTTTTATTTAATTTTTATTGTTTCTATTTTTAAAGCTTTTTATTTTATATTTCTATTTTTATTTTTTATTTAATTTTTTAAAATTTTTTTTATTTTTAAATATTTTTATGTTAATTTTAAATTTTTTTTATTTTATTTTTATATTTAATTTTTCTATTTTTAAAGCTTTTTATTTTATTTTTCAATTTTTTTCATTTCAGCTTTATATTTAATTTTTCTATTTTTAAAGCTTTTTTTATTTTTCTAATTTTAGTTTCTATTTCATTTTTAAAAATTTTTCTATTTTTAAAGCATTTTTTACTATCATTTTTTATTTAATTTTTGTTTAATTTTTCTTTTTTTTAAAGCATTTATATTTTTTTTAATTTTATTTTTTATTCAATTTTTATTTTTAGTTTTTCTATTTTTAAAGCTTTTTATTTTTCTAATTTTATTTTTTATTTAATTTTTTTATTTTTCTATTTTTAAAGCATTTATTTTATTTTTTAATTTCATTTTTTAATTCTTTTTTATTTTTAATTTTTCTATTTTTAAAGCTTTTTATTTTTTTAATTTTGTTTTTTATTTCTTTTTAATTTTATTTTTTAATTTTTTGTATTTTTAAACTTTTTATTTTATTCTTCTAATTTTATTTTTATTAAAATTTTATTTTTAATTTTTCTATTTTTAAAGCATTCATTTTATTTATTTTATTTTATTTTTTATTTAATTTTTATTTTTAGTTTTTCTATTTTTAAAGCATTTTTTTTCTTTTTTTATTTTTTATTTCATTTTTGTTTTTAGTTTTTCTATTTTTAAAAGCATTTTTAAAATTTTTTTTATTTCTTTTTTATTTTTAATTTTTCTATTTTTAAAGCTTTTTATTTTTTTTATTTTATTTTTTATTTTTTATTTTAATTTTTGCTATTTTTAAAGCTTTTTTCCTAATTTTATTTTTTATTCAATTTTTATTTTTAATTTTTCTATTTTTAAAGGTTTTTTTATTTTTCTAATTTTATTTTTTATTCAATTTTTTTTAAATTTTTCTATTTTTAAAGGTTTTTTTATTTTTCTAATTTTATTATTATTTAATTTTTATTTTTAATTTTTCTATTTTTAAAGCATTTATTTTATTTATTTTATTTTTTATTTCATTTTTATTTTTAGTTTTTCTATTTTTAAAGCATTTATTTTATTTTTCTGATTTTATTTTTTATTTAATTTTTATTTTTAATTTTTCTTTTTTTAAAGCTTTTTTTAAATTTTTTAAATTTTATTTTTTATTTTTAATTTTTCTATTTTTAAAGCTTTTTATTTTTTTTTATTTGGTGCTGCCCAGACCAACTCAAGCTGGTGATTGTGGTGGTGTTTGAGGGTCTTGCTTTACGGCACTACCTTTTATGGAACTTTTACAGCACTTTACAACACTTTACAGTTTTTATTTTGTTCTTCATTTGTTTTAAATTAATTTTGTTATTTTAATTTTATTTAATTTTTTTAAATTTTTTTTATTTTTAAATAATTTTATTACATTTTATTTGGTGCTGCCCAAACCTGCTGTAGTGCATTTTTATACTTTGTAATACTTTGAAGTAATTTTTCCCAAATGGTTTATCCCAAACTGTACCCCCCTCCCTTTACCTGTTTTATCCCTGTCCTGGGATGAGATCATCCCCAAACCCCCACCCTGGCTCTCTGTCAATCACTCAGCCTCCCATCCCCCCCATGCAGAAGTTTCAGTCCAAGTCCTCGAGTGATCAGCCAGAGGCTAGGGGTCAGCCCCCCAAGCCTTGCCCCATACGCTGTCCTATATGTCTATCCCCCAGCATCCATCCCTTAGGGTCACTTAATGGTTGGTAGGGTGTTATCAACTTTGGGTTTCCACCTCCCTTTAAATGTAACCTTGGCACATCTCCCGGGGCTCTGGGCAGGAGCCCCCTGAGGTGCAGGACCTCCTTTGGGGGTCCTAATAAAACCTTGGATTAACCCCTGCTAAGAGTCGGCCCTTTATCTTCTACCGCTGTCTCTGGTGTCTCTTGTGCTGCAAAGGCGACCAGCCCAGGTGCCCTCAGCACCCTCGGGGCACAGAGAGTGTCTCCCCCCAGCCCAGGTGCCCTCAGCACCCTCGGGGCACACACAGAGAGTGTCTCCCCCCAGCCCAGGTGCCCTCAGTACCCTCGGGGCACAGAGAGTGTCTGCCCCCAGCCCAGGTGCCCTCAGTACCCTCGGGGCACAGAGGGTGTCTCCCCCCAGCCCAGGTGCCCTCAGTACCCTCGGGGCACAGACAGTGTCTCCCCGCTCTCGGCCGTGTCGGGGCTGCCCCCCCGGTGTCTGCCAACTCGGGACCGGCCTGAGGGTTACTGAGAGGCTCGCACAAACCCGCTCGGCTGCTGATTGTGGTGGTGTTTGAGGGTCCTCCAGGACAAGGGAGGAGATGAGAATCTTGACTCCCCCTTTCAGAAGGCTGAAATATTATTTTATGATCTCTATTATATTAAAAGAAAATGAGATATTAGAACTACACTAAAAGAGCAAGGAGACATCAGAAAGCTGGAAAGGAATGAATAATAAAAACCTGGGACTGCTCACAGCCCCGACACAGCTGGACCATGATTGGTCATCAAGTAGAAACAATGCACAGGAGACCAATCCAAGATGCCCCTGTTGCTAAACCATCTCCAGCCCACACTCCACAGCCAGCAGATTGTTATTGGTTCCATTTCTGTTCTGAGGCTTCTCAGGAGAAAAATCCCAGCGAAAGGATTTTCATCAAACACATCAGTGCCAGGTGATGGCACAGGCAGCATGGGCTGGCAGAGGTCACTGTGTCATCCCTGCCAGCCCAGGTGTCACAGCAAGGAGGAGAGAGTTCACCCTGTGCTCACCCTGCAATACAGAGCAATACAACACAACACACACATTAACACAAGATGATAACCTTTTTCTATTTTCATTACATGTTGATTTATTGTTACAGGAAACCCAAACCAACAAAAGCACACAAAAAACAACACTCATCTACCATTAACACCCCCTTCAAATGACACACAAACTCACCATCCCTCTGATCACAACTGCTAAATTACACCCCAGCAATCATTGGTCCTCAGGAACGTGGTTCCCTGGAGCCTCCAAAAAATCCTCCTGCCTGACGAAAACCCCGGTCCCTGGACGGTCCGCACCCAAACTTTGGCGATGAACGTCGCCTCACAGACTGACCAGGACCGAGGGAAAAAAACCCAGACGGGAGGGAAAAAAAAAAGTGTGTGATCTTGGCAGGAGTTGTTTTTGATGATGAGTTTATTTTTCTTATCTTTTACATAGGAAGGGTGAGTTCAGCTCACATCTTCACAGCATGGTTCAGAAGGTCTCAAGACCCTTAGTTACAAGACCTTATAAAGATTTATTAACCAATAAAACACTGCCAACAAGGATATTTATGGTTTTGATCCAATCCTTAAATATTTCATCTTATAGACCCATGTTACAGAGTAAGATTTCTTAGTTAATCATGTTATGACACACAAACCTACAGTTCTGCATTCTAAACTCCTTGTTAGCTTTATAACTACTTTTTATATCTTAAACTATTTTTATATCTTAAACTATTTTTATATCCTAAACTTTTTCTATATTTCAACTTAAATCTTTTAAAAGGTTTAGATATAAAACGTTCTGAGGACCTAAACCACAAATAATTGTTGATTACATTTAAGCCCCAGGGAGCTTTGCAGAGGTTACTGCAAAGTCTTTTGCTTCCCTCTAGTGTTTAATGTCTCCATTTCATTGTCAGTGACTGCCCAAAGTACACTGCACACAGAGGGAGAATAAATGGGAAAAAAAAAAAATACTTGCAGATTTTCCAGACCAGATCCAGGAGAAGTTGAAACTCTCTCTGCTTTGGGATCATTTCCATCTTAAGTTCATCTTCTGTGTCAATGCCAATCTTGCCAACATTCCTCAAAGTGAAATTTTGCTCTTTTACAGATAAATTTTTGATATGAAAACCACCCAGGACACCTCTGGGTGGGTGCCCAGATCTTTGGTTTCCCTTTTGTCCCATCTTTTCTACACATTTATTTTTGAAATATCGGCAAAATGTTTGCCCAAGAATGGAGGGTTCAGTTCTTTTCCCATTAAGGTCATGTGTTCTACCTGAGGTTCAAGAATTGTTTTAGAGATTCTCCAGTAAAAATTTAGAATCCCTAAACCAAAAACATCTTGGGGCAGTGGTTTAGGTCAGAAGCTCTGCTGAGCACCCAGAGTGTGAAGCGCTCTGAGAACTCCCCAAGACAAGCAAGAAGCATTGCTGTAATTCTAAAAGAGTTTTTTAAAATGGCTTTTTTAAAGGGTTTGCTTATTCCCTGTGTGTGAAAATGAAGAAAAGGGTGAGCAGCTTTTATCCCTCAGGACACTCTCTGCTCCCTGCAGGGCCCTGCAAGACTTTTCCCTCTATCACAGAGAGCACAGCACTATTAGCAAGAGCTTTTGTTTCTTTTTTGCTGAAGTGTTAAGTCCTGAGCTCTGTAAGACACGAGGTGTCAGCCCTGATGGGCCAGGGCTGCATCCTGTACTCCTGTGTCCTCTCTTTAATTGGATTAGATGCTGCTTTGACTGCAGCATGAAAGTGCTCTCCTCTCTCCTGTGCTTTCTGGGGAGCTTTCTGTGACTCACAGAGCCAGCCTGATCACGTCTGCTCCGGGGTAATCATCTGACAATGATTATTTCCAGCTGTCAGCAGTGAAAGCAAAGCTCAGGGAGCAAGAACAGCGCTCTCAGCAGGTTCAGGCTCTGGGTGGACACCTAGGGAACACAGGAGGTCGTTAAATACCAACCGAGGGAGCAAATGTTAATGTTTTGCCTGAGTTTCATGCTGCAAGAACTCAGAAAATATTGCTCATGCCAGAGTTATGATCCCACCAAAGGGAACTTTCCCATTCCTGCACAGTGGTTCTGATGGATTCTGGTGCACTACCCATGCAGGAGCACTGGGGTGCTTGCAGAGACTGCTAGGACAGAAAAGTGAATTCACATTTTTGGAGTTTAACTGAAAAAGGGTTTTTTAATAAGCAGGAGATTCCTTGAGACCTAAGAACACTGCTCTGAAATCTTCATTTTCTTGTTTTTGGGGACTTTATAAAAATAAGGATGAATTCTTTCCAAATATATCACCTGTGTGGCACTAAAGATTTTTTTTCTGATTTTCCTTTCCTCATCCCATCCTCTTCCTTTTCCTCATCCCTATTCTTATTCTCATCTTCTTGCCTTTCCTCATCCCCATCCCCATTCTTATCCTCATCCCTTTCTCTTATCTCATCCACTTTCCTTCCCTATCCCCATCCCCATTCCCATCGTCTCCCATTTTCTCATCCTCATTCTTATCCCCATCCCCTTTCTCATTCCCATCCCCTTTCCCTTCCCTTCCTATCCCATCCTTTTCCCTCTTCTCATTCCCATCCCATCCCCTCCCATCCTCTCCCCTTTTCTCATCCTCATCCCCTTTCCCATTCTATCCTCTTTCCTTTTCTGATCCCAATTCTCATTCCCATCCCTTTTCCCATTCCATCCTTTCCCCTCTCCTCATCCCCATCCCATCCTCTCCCCTTTCCCCATTCCCATCCTGTTTCCCCATCCCATCCTTTTCCCTATCCTCATCCCCTTTCCTTTCCCATCCTGTCATTTTCCCTATCCCCAACCCCTTTCCCATCCCATCCCATCCCATCCCCTTCCCCATCCCATCCTTTTTCCTATCCCCATCCCCTTTCCTTTCCCATTCCATCCTCTCCCCATCCCCATTCCCATCCCCTTTCCCCATTCCAATCCCCTTTCCCCATCCCATCCTCTCTCCTCTCCTCATCCCTGTTCTTATTCTCATCCCATTCTTTCCCCTTTCCTCTCCCCTCTCCCCATACCCATCCCACCCCCACCCTATCCCCATCCCCTTCCCCTTCCCTCCCCACCCCTCCATCCCATCCCCACCCTCCCGCTGGCCCGGGCCGTGCTGCCGCCGGGCCGGCAGGGGCGGTGTGCGGGCGCCGCGGGCGCGGAGCGGGGGCCGCGGAGCGGGCGGAGGGCGCTGCCCGGGGCCGCCCCGCTCCCCCTCAGGCCGGGCCCGCCGCCCCCGGCCCGGGCAGCGCCGCGGCGGCGGCGGCGCAGCGAGGCCGGCGGGGCGGCCGGAGGATGCGGGCGGGGCGGGCGCGCTGCCGTTCCCGGGTCGGGCAGCTAGAGAGCAGTGCAGGGAGCCCGAGCCTGAGCCCGGCGCTCCCTTCCTGTGGGCAAGGCCGACAGCGCAGCCGAGCGCCGGCCGAGGCCCGGCCCGGCCGCCCCCGCTGCGCTCGCCCATGGCGGAGACCAAGATCATTTACCACATCGACGAGGAGGAAACGCCGTACCTGGTGAAGCTGCCCGTGCCGCCGGAGAAAGTCACGCTGGCCGATTTCAAAAATGTCCTCAGCAACCGGCCCGTGCACAGCTACAAGTTCTTCTTCAAGTCCATGGACCAGGATTTCGGGTGAGCGGCCGCGCTGCGGGCGCGACCCCGGCCATCGCTGCGTTCTGCGGGCCGCGGGCCGGGCAGGGCTCGCAGCATCCCCGGGGCACCTGCCGGGCTCGGTCCGGCCCGGCCCCGCTCGGCACTGCCGGCGCCGCGAACATGGCGGGCGCGCCGGGCCGCGGGCTCGGGGCTACCGCGATCGCGCCCCGCCGTGCCCCGGGACCCCCCCGTCCCCCCTCAGGAGCGCCACGGGCCCGCCAGGAGCCGCCGCGGTGCCGCCGGGCCAGGGCCGGGGCGGCGGGGACGGGCTGCCGCAGCTGTCACCGCGCCCGGGGAGGCCGCGCAGCGCCCGGGCAGGGCGGGCGGGCCCAGGGTGAGCGCCGAGGGGTCCCGGGGAAGAGCAGGGGAACCGCGGGCAGCGCTGCCACCGCCGCTGTCACAGATCTGACGGGTGTCACATTCTCGGGGTCGGACGGGTGACAGGCGGCCCCGGTTGAACGGGTGTGAAGTGGTCGGTGGGTAAATGGGGGACGAGTGGTCAGTGGTCAAACGGGGGTGAAATAGTCAGTGGTCAAATGAATGTCAAATAGGGGAGAAGGGGTCATTGGTTAAACGGGTGTGGAATGGTCGGTGGTCAGACGGGTGATAGGTGGTTGGTGGTCAAATGAATGTCAAAGGGTTGGTGGTCAAACAGGTCGGTGGTCAAATGAATGTCAAATAGGGGACAAGGAGTCGGTGGTTAAACGGGTGTGAAATGGTCAGTGGTCAAATGAATGTCAAAGGATTGGTGGTCAAATGAATGTCAAATGGGGGAGAAGGGGTCAGTGGTCAAAGGGGCGTGGAATGGTCAGTGGCCAAGCTTGTGTGAAATGGTCAGTGGTCAGATGGGTGATGACTGGTTGGTGGTCAAATGGGTGTGAAATGGTCAGTGGTAAAAAAAATGGGGGACAAGGGGTCAGTGCTCAAACGGGTGTGGAATGGTCAGTGGTCAAATGGAATGGTCAGTGTCCTAATGGCTGACAAGTGGTCAGGGGTCAAACGGTGCCAGGGGCTGTGCTCAGACCACAGCTGTCCAATCCTCGAGGTCAGACAGGTGTCAAACGGTCCCTGGTCAAACGGGAGTGAAGTGGTCAGTGGTCAAATGGGTATGAAATGCTCAGTGGTTAAATGGGTACAAACTGGTCAGTGGTCAGACAGGTTCAGGGGCTGTGCTCAGACCGTGACTGTCAAATCCACTGGGGCCAAACAGATGTTGGATGGTCCCTGGCCACACAGGTGTCAGGTGGTCAGTGGCCACCTGAGGTGTCACAGGTGTCACACAGTCCCTGTTTGAACAGGTGACAATCACCTGGTGGTCAGACAGCTCCAGGAGCTGTGCTGGGCCAGCAGCTGTGAAACCCTCGGCTGAAGATGGTCAGTGGCCAAACAGGTGACAGACGGTCAATGCCCTCTTCCAAGGGCACAAGCTGAGCTGGACGAAAGCAGGGCTGGACTTTGAGATGACCTCTGTGGTGGCCAGAGGCAGCTGAATGCCTGAGCCAGGGGTTTGACATCGTCCTATGTCACCAGGCTTGGCGACAGCCAGAAAAAAATAAAACAATGCAAGTCCCTTTGACAGTTTGCCAGACTGTAACTTTCAAAATGTATTCAGCAGATCACTTCTCTTTGTACTCGCATCTGTCGCTGGCAAGGCAATTTTGCGCAGTTAAATACCTTGCCAGGAATTAAAAAAAAAAAAATATGGAGCAGGTTTGTGGGAAACTCGTGCGGACCTGACTCCAAAACAACGCCGTGGTTGAGGTGCAGGGTTGGTGTTTGGTGAGATAGATCACCCCAAGCATCCTTGGATGTGTTGTGCAGCCTCTTTTTTATCCCTGAGACCTGAACCTTTCATGCTGATTGTGTTTTTCTCCCTGGTGGAATGTGGATATTGTTTGTTGACACGGATTTCTGATGTGGTGAGTTGTTAGTGTTGGCTTGTAACCACAGGAGTGTTCGTGGATTGACTTCTTGTTTTTCTCACTTGTGCAAACTTTTTTTTTTTTTTGAGGGGGGAAGCAACCCTACAAAATGTTTGTTTTCAAAATAAATGTGATTATTGGTAAATATCCCTCCTTCACCTCCCCGAGTGACAGGGACACGTTGTTGTCGTAGAAATTCAATGTTTGTGGTTTGATTTCACTAAAGGAGGTTGGGATTGTTCAGGCAGCAGCTGCATGGTTCCCAGTGCCACAGAAATTTACAAGTAGGAAATATAAACTATGCTGAGGCATCTTGAACACACGGGGATGTTTTGGTTTTTAACCAGGAAACAGAGTTTGTAACAAACCCTAGAGTGGATTTTGTTATTAGTCTGAAAATTGGGATGAAATTTGTCTGTTCTTGGAAATGGTCTTTGACCAGGAAACAAAGTTTGTAACAAACCCTAGAGTGGATTTTCTTATTAGTATGAAAATTAAGGTGAAACTTGTCTGTTATTCTTAGAAATGGACTTGATGGAAGATGAAGGGCTGCAAGGATCAAGACCTGGAAATTCAGTCTCTATTATTTAATCAACAGCATTTGCTGACAATCCATGGCCTCGAGACAGCTCAGAGTGACTCTGATGTGGGACTCCTGAGCTTTGTTTGCATTTATTTTCTATGTCTTGTTCCTTTTGTGTTTGTGCCTCTCTGAACCCAAAATATTTGGGAAAATCAGAAGAAAATTCAGCTGAATTTTGGCTGTCTTAGTGAGTGTTAGTAGTAAAAATGGGCTTTGTTTTCATCATCTTATCTGCAAACTGACTTTTTGTTGAATCATGGAATATCCTGAGCTGGGAGGGATTATCCAGCCCAGACACCCCAAAATCCCACCCTGGGAGCTCCTGGGGCTGGGACCATCCCCTGGGGCTGTGCCCAGAACCCTCTGGGGGAAAACCAAAATCCCCAAATCCCTCCCAACTCCCTTGGCCCAGCTCCATCCTTTTAATTGTTGCACGCAGGCAATTCCAGCTGCTGTTTCCGCAAACCATAACAGAGCTGTGGCTCTCGAATTTCTCCCTTCTGTGCCTGAAAATCTCTTGCCTGGAAGTGGAGCTGCAGGGACATTTTGGGTGTCCTCCCCAGTGGTGCCAAGCTGGGATTTGGCTTGGTCCATTTAGGGCAGTCCCTAAAATCCTGAATTTTTTCACTGAAATGTGAAAAGCAGTGGTTGTGTTAGGAAAAGAAATGTTTTCCTGCAGGATTGGAAACAGACTTTTTGTGGAAACATGGAATATCCTAAACTAGGAGGGATTATCCAGCCCAGAGATCCCAAAATCCCATCCCTGGGAGCTCCTGGGCAGTGTCCAGAGCCCTCTGGGGGAAGAACCAAAATCCCAAAATCCCTCCCAACTCCTTTGGCATAGCTCCATCCTTTTAATTGTTGCAAACAGGCAATTCCAGCTGCTGTTGCCACAGACCATAACAGAGCTGTGGCTCTCGAATTTCTCCTTTCTGTGCCTGAAAATCTCCTCCAGAGCAGCTCTTGCCTGGAAGTGGAGCTTCAGGGACATTTTGGGTGTCCCTGTGGTGTCCTCCCCAATGGTGTCGAGCTGGGATTTGGTTTGGTCCCGAAATCCCTGATTTTTTTTTCACTGTGCAATGTGAAAAGCAGTGGTTGTGTTAGGAAAACAAATGTTTTCCTGCAGGATTGGAAGGAGCTGACTCCTTGCAATTCTGCACACGCTGTTGTAATTAAGGCCCAGCCTTTCCTGGATGCTGAAATAATGGAATAAATCCTGTGCTCACAAACCCTGCACGTGCTGAATGCTTTCCAGCTGGGATGGGATGGGATGGAGCTGGGTCCTGCATGGGGCATGGAATTCAATGGAATTCAAGCCCTGGGTTCTTTGCTCCTTGGAAGGTGCAGGAGGAGGTGTGGGAGGGTGACATTCCCATCTGAGCTTTGCTTACAGTTTAATTTATAAATTAAATTATAAATTTACATTATAAATAAATAAATTTTTATCTATAAAGATATATAAAATTATTATATTATAAATTACATTATAAATTAATTTAATTTTAAATTAATTTAATTTAAATAATTAAATTAAATTATAATATATATTTTATCTATTATATATATTTTATCTATTATATATTATATATATTATATATTTATAAGTTTATATTATACATTATAAATTAAATATTTTAATTATTAAATTTCAAATTTAATATAATTTTTAAAACGTATTGCCCTGCCACTTCCCCTGTGCCAGTTCTGACCCACACAGGGATGGCCCTGCCTTTTCTCTGCTTTCCTCCTTCCTCCATCTGTACCATAATGCTGATTTTAAGGTGCAAGATGTCCAAATGGAAGTGCTTTTGTAGCTTCTGTTTTTATTCTGGTTGCTGGAAAACCAAGCGGGGATGTTCTGTAACAGCCTCACTGCTGTGACAGCATTCACCAGCAGTGAAATTTAGGAGAGGTGATATTTGAGGAATGTTTTTCTAGACTAGGGGCTGTGTCATCAGCTGATTTAATTAATTCCAGCCACTGATTCTTTCCTGAGGGCAAAGCTCAGAGGCCATTTCCCATCAATGGCACTGCTGATTCTCAGGTTACTGCCCCACAGAATTCTGTTAATTCTTTGATGATTAAAAAAATGACAGCTAATGAACACATCTAAAAATAAAGCTGCAGTTTGTGATGCCTGGGTTCTGGTGGTGGAACAGTGACAGCTGTGTGGGATCCAAATGGTTCATCAGGAATCTCTGACAGATCCTGCAACAGGAATCCCTTTCTGCTTTGAAATATTTGATATTTCCAGAGCTTTGCTCATAAAACACAATCAGTAACTTGCAGGAGCACAGAAGGATCAATGTGGAGGATCCAGGCAATTAAAGATGTTAAATTTTCTGTAAATTTATTTATTTAATTAAACATATTTAATTTTCTGTAAATTTATTTATTTAATTAAACATATTTAATTTTCTGTAAGTTTATTTAATTAAACATATTTAATTTTCTGTAAATGTATTTATTTAATTTTCTGGTTTGAGGTTTTGCTGTTCCAGTGTGGACAGCAGAGTTTCAGTGAAGAACAACCATCCTAAAGACATTTTCTGTCCAGAACTGGATAAAAATTCCTGTTTGTTGTGGTTCCTGTGAGTGGGGCAGGAGGAAGAGCAGAGTTGTGTCTGTTCTGGCACCCTTTGGGTGAGGTTCAAATCCTCATTCTTTCCATTGTGTGCACTAATGCTCCTCTGATTATTCTTCTGCAGGGACTCCTCCAAGGAGTGGCTTTTTCAGCATTCCTTTGGTATCAGCCCAAGAGCTCCCTTTCAATCTGCACTTGGAGCTGCAGCTAAAAATTGGTTTTTTGGATGAAAACCGGAGAGAACATGAGATTTAAAGCAGTAGGAATCCAGTTTGGGAGCTGATGGGGTAAATTTTAATAGGAAAGAAACAGGGGAAGTATTTTTTCCCTTTTTTTCAGTGCAGCACCCCTGTTCTCACCCTTGCCCTGAGGTGAGTCAGGAGTTGGTTTCTAACTCCTAAGAGGATTTTCTGATTTTTTCCAACCCCTGAGAGGAGTTAAAACCAGGAATCCTGACTGCCAGATCTCTTGCTGTGCTGTAACTTCATCATTAGGTCCAAGGAGTGGCTTTTTCAGCATTCCTTTGGTATCAGCCCAAGAGCTCCCCTTCAATCTGCACTTGGAGCTGCAGCTAAAAATTGGTTTTTTGGATGAAAACCAGTGAGAAAATGGGATTTTAAGCAGTAGGAATCCAGTTTGGGATTGGGATTGGGAGCTGAATGGGGTAATTTTGAATAGGAGAGGGACATGAGAAGCATTTTTTGCCTTTTTTCTGTTTTCACCCTTGCCCTAAGGGTGAGTTAGGAGTTGGTTTCTAACTCCTGAGAGGATTTTCTGATTTTTTCCCCACTTTCTTTCAGATTAATTCCTGGAAAATTTAAGGCCAAAGTTCTGTTGGATTGTGGATTTAAAGCTACAAATAACAGGTTTATAAACATTTCTGAGAATGTGAGGTGATAGAGCTCTGGAGGGACAGAGGGGAGTTTTAGAGGGGATTTTTGGGATGGGATTTTTTCCCTGAGATGGATTTCCCAGAGAATCCGTGGCTGCCCCGTCCCTGGAAATGTCCAAGGCCAGGTTGGAACACCCTGGGTTGAATTTTCAAATCCCTCCCAACCCAAACCATCAAATTCTGGAATTCCATCAAATTCTCATTTAGAAGTCAAATGCAGTTGGGCTGGTGCAGCTTTGGAATGCAATTTTGCATTTTGCTCTCCCTTTGCATATGGAAAAAGGTTCATTTCTCTCCCTGTGATGCACAAAATCCCAGCCCCTTTTATCTGAGCTGTTTCTCTCAGGTTGCTGAGATGATTTTTCAGGAGTGGGAGGTGGGAAAACAAGCAGGCAGAGCTGGGCAGGTGAAGAATTCCATGGGGCCCCTCCCAGAAAAAGCTCCCTGGGGATTTTTCCAGCTCCTGGATGATGTTTCCATGAGGAATTTTTGGAGGAGCACCATTTCTTGCTGCATTCTTGGCAGTTTCAAAAAGTTTTAGCTGAGTGATTTGTGGTTTTAGAGCTCTGTAATTTTTATTTCCCTTAAATGACTCAAAGAGCTGTTGGCAAATGTGGTTTTTTTTGGATGAGGGACAAAGAGTTGGTGGGAAAAGCTTCTGATCCACCTGAAATACAGAATTTTTGTGTCCTTCTGGATCCTCTAAATTGGACAAATGATAAAGAACTCAAAAATCTGTGTCAGGTACCCTGTGAGTCCCTGAGCTTTGTGTTCTCAGTTCTTCAGGAGCCCAATAATAAATGAAATAATCTCTGCCTTTCCCTTGCCACTCCTGAAATGAGGGAGGTTGGCTGGCCATGGTTCTGTGGACACCAAAATCCTGCAATCTGTGCTAGAAATGCAATTTTTCTAAGTGAAATAGTAGAAAAAATGTGTTGTAGTTCAGCTTGGAATAGCAAATCCATGCCTGAACGTGAAGGTGGGGCTGGGGAATTGCATTTATTACCAAAATCTTGTTTAATTTCTCTTCTGGAAAACCTTTCCTGCGGTGAAAACACAGATTTTTCACTCAGTGTGGTGCAAATCTTTAAAGAGACACCACAGTCCCATCCCAAAAGTGCCTGTTCCTTCATTTATGGGATTTAATTTATGGGACTTTATGACAAGCTAGGAATCTCTCTTTTAATACCCAAACCAACCTGTAGGTCCAGTTATACTTTGAATTTGCAGTGTGGGTGGAATTTATTACCTGGTATGAAGACAAGAGGTTTTTCTTTTTTGGTTTTTTGATTTTTTATTTTTATTTTTGGACCCAGTTTTTCATGGTGTGAGGAGTGAAGTGCCCTGGGACGGTTTTTTGGAGCTCTCAGGACCTGCAGAGCTTTGGATTCCCACCCTGCTCATCCCTGAGAGCTTTTTTATTTTATTTTCAGTGTCCTGCCCTGAGTTTGGAGCATAATTGCACCCTAGGGAAAGCCAAACCCCAGGCAGCTGTTGGAAATGGGCATTAAACATTAAAGCTTTTACAGGTTTGTTTTTTTTTCCCCCTAAGCTGTTCTCAAGAACTGCTTAATTTTATGGGGGTTTGTTAATATTTATTGTTTATTGGGAATGTGGGTTCAGGTCAGGATTTTTGTGACCTGTCCCTTTGTACTGAGATTTTTCTTGTTTTTCTGGCAGAGATGTGTGTGTCCCTTGGGAATAAATTCATTAACACCTGGGAGATTGAAATCCAGGCACATAAATAATTTACTAAATAATACAGGGAGGAAAAAGGGAACTAAGAGTAAAGCCTGGAGATTTTCAGTGGGGCTAAAATGCTTTGCTTGTTTTATTCCAAACCCTTTCTGAGGAAATTGAGGAAAAGAAATTGAAGAAAAGAAATGTTAAGGTTTTAGGATTCTAAAAATCACCCGTTTCCTTGGCTTCTCTGCAAAAATAATGTTTTTTCTAGTTTAGCTGGGCATGGAGTGAGATATAACACCATGCACAGTTGTGTCTAGCAGTGCTACAATCAAACCAGACTCTACAGATCTCAATTTAAATGCCACGAAAGTCTGTATTTTAGTGGGATTTTCACACTCTGAGCACTGCACAGCTATTGAAATATTGTTCCTAAGGAGCAGAAAAGCAAATTATATTCCCTGCATGCCACTGCTCTTGGACAGCCAGTCATTAATATTTTAACATTTTATAAAAATATCTTAATATTTATTAAGTAAATTTAAGTAAGTAAATTAAGTATGAAATATAAAATATTTTAATATATTACATATAAAATAGAAAATATTTTTATAAAATATTTAATTTTAAATATTTTATAAAAAGCCGTTATACTTCATTTGGAGGGAATGGGGCAGGATTTCTGGCTTGGGGCTGAAAGGGGAGGATGAGGCAGGGCTGGGCGGACAGCCCAAGCAGCAGTTGGTTCAAAACACATGGGATTCTCTGGAAGGAGTCCCTGTGGCAGTGCTGAGGGCTGCCAGGACCTTGCAGTGTGATGCAGAAGGCAAAATGGGATTGCTGCACATGGAAATTCCCTTTGCAGAGTCACACAAGGAAGAAAAACCCATTTTATTCCTCTGTTTATCCCTGTAAATTCAGCACATTACTTTATTTTCATTCCTTTTTCTGCATTGGGAAGGTGGCTGAAGGCTCTCTGTGCTTCCCTCCCTCCCAACTTTCTTTTTGGATTTGTGTTCCTAAACCCCTCACCAAGCAAGGAGGTTTTCTGCTGAAAATCCCATTTTATTCCAGTGTTTATCCCTGTAAATTCAGCACATGACTTTATTTTCAGAGGAAAGGAGAATTTCCTCCTGCATTGGGAGGGTGGCTCAAGTTTCTCTGTGCTTCCCTCCCTCTTTTTGGGATTCTTTTTGGATTTGTGTTCCTGAGCAGAATTCCTGGCTTCCTTCACCAAGTAAGGAGGTTTTCTGCTGCTCCAAATTCTGTCTTTAAACTTCAAAGAATTCCAAGGAACTTTTCAGCAGGGCTGTTCTGCACTTTTCCAGCAGTGCAATGTCCCAGCTCGAGGTGACGCAGCACTGTGCTACAGGGCAGAGCCTCAATAAATTGAATTATCCTTGAATAACCATAAAAAGTGAAGTTTTATGTTTAAAATCAGTGCAGATTTGGGCTGATCCTCTGCTTAAAGAACACAGTCATTCTTGTATCATTCATATGCTTAAACTTAGCTTAATTTGAGCTTTGGTGCAGGACCAAGGTGCCAAAACCTCTACAGCATCCCTGGAAGGTGATGGATTAATTATCCCTGACATGCCAAAAATATTTGGAATTATCCCAGGCATGCCAAATATCCCTGCAGGAATAAAGGTGGGGTGGAAAAACCAGGGAAGAGTCAATCCTGTGGGCAATGAGTGTGGTGCTGGAGATCAGATGTGGCAGAGGATAACTGGGCTATAAATCCATGAATTAACTACATAAATATATGAATATAAATACTGATAATTGCAGGCAGAACCTCATTTTTCCAAGTGGAATGAAAAATCAACCCTGCATTTCCTATCTTTGTGGTGCTGGAGGAAAGGAGAATTTTATTATTAAAATAAAATATTTCTTTTTCCAAGTGCAATGAAAAATCAGCAAGCTAATTGTGGAGAATGCAGTCTGTGCCAGGCATGCACGATGAGAGTGCAGCATTATCAAACTCATTGTTTAATTACCAATTAACTCGGTGCTGATGAATCAGAGCCATTATAGGTTTGTCGGGTTCAGGTGCCATCAGGTGCATCCCAGTTTGTGTGGAATCAGGAATTCTTCTTGGCAGAAAGAAAATGATGCATGAGAAAAAAGAAATTATATATATAAGAAAAAGAAAATTGTATATGAGAAAACGAAAATTATATATGAGGGGGAGGCTGAGCCTCAACAATCCTTGATTTTCAGGCTGAAATCCTGTCTGGAAAAAAAGAAAAATTCAGGATGCTGAGGTGAGGTGAGAGGTTTGGGAAAGGCACAAATCCCAAATTGTGCAGGGAGAGCCAGAGCATCCACACAATTCCAGGAAGCCACAGCAAGGAGGGGCTGCTCCCAGCAGTGATTGTTTAATTTGCTAATTAGTGCTGAAATCTCCTCAAAGTCAAATAAAGCAGAGGATGTGAGCTGCTGGAGCTGCTCCCTCCTCCCCTGCCCCACATTTCCGCACCCCCTTTTTGGTTTGTAGTTTTTTGTTTGTTTTTGTTGTGGGTTTGGTTTTGGTGTTGGTTGGTTGGTTGGTTGTTTTTTTTTGGTGGTTGTTTTTTTTTTCGTTTTTTGGGGGGTTTTTTGTTTGTTTGGGTTTTTTGGTATTTTTTGTTTGTTTGTTTGGTTGGTTTTTTTGTGCAGATATTCATGGATGTGGGGGCTTTGCTGGTGTTTGGGTGAAGAGTGGGGTATTTTTCATGATTTGTCTCTGATGTGACCTTGGCTATGTTATTTTACCTTCATTACACCTGATAGATGCATTTGATGGATGAATTAAAGGATATTTTGTGCATGGAGTGCAGCAAAGAGGGAGATGCCAGAAGTCTGTGAAGAATATTGAATATTATATGTGAATATTGGAGAAAAATGTCTGAATTATTGGTGTGCCTTTTCCAAGGGGCAAACCTGTGGAGGTGGGAGCTGGTCAGGCAGAGCTTTGTTTAAATTTTGTGGCCAGGTGTTTTATTTACTTCTCCCGCTGTTCTTTTACCTTCTTTCCACCTGGTAGATGTATTTGAGGGATGAATTAAAAGCTTTTTATGCAAGGAGATTTTTCAGGATTGCAGCAAAGAGGGAGATGCCGCAAGTCTGTGAAGAATATTGAATATTTTATGTGAATATTGAAGAAAAATCTCTAAATTTTTGGTTTGCTGTGCTCTCTTTTTCCAAGGGGCAAACCTGGAGGTGGGAGCAGGGCAGGCAGAGTTTTGTTCAGACTTTGTGGCCAGGTGTTTTATTTTCTTCTCCCTCTGTTCTTTTACCTTCCTTCCACCTGGTAGATGCATTTGAGAGATGAATTAAAAGATGTTTTGTGCATGGAGATGTTTCTGTGGTAAAGAGGGAGACATTACAAGTCTATGAAGAATATTGACTATTGCCTGTGAATATTGGAGAAAAATCTCTGAATTTTTGGTGTGCTGTGCACTCCTTTTCCATGGGGCAAACCTGGATGCGGGAGCAGGGCAGGCAGAGCTGCTGTGACCTGGAAATGTCATTTTTGCTCCAACTTTGTGGCCAGGTGTTTGTTTGCTGTGCCCAGCCCCAGTTAAACGGGAGGTTGTGTGTGCTGGAGCAGGGCTGCCAACAGGCAGGACGTGACCTGGGAAATAAAAACCCCTTTTTCTGACAGGGGATAAACATCTCCCTCTCTGGGCCTTGCTATCAGATGCTCTTTGGTCTTATTTTCAAACACGGTGTCCATTAACAATCAGGTTGAGAGCTCTGGGGATTTATCTCCAGGGTGGACCACATCCAGTGCCAATATTCTTCACCTCAGGATGAAGTCTCTGTGAAAAATCACTTTTTTTTCCTTGCCATGCTGTTTTGGGCTGGAATATTCTTCACCTCAGGAAGAGCTTTCTGGGAGAAGTCACCTTTTTTTTCTTCTTATACTGGTTTGGGTTGGAATATTTTTCACCTCAGGATGAGGTTTCTGGGAGAAATCACTTTTTTTCCCCTCCACGCTGTTTTGGACTAAAATATTCTTCACCTCGGGAAGTTTTTGGGAGAAATCACCTTTTTTCCTTGTCATGCTGTTTTGGGAAGAGATGAGAATCTTGACTCCATGTTTAAGAAGGCAGATTTATTATTTTATGATCTATATTTATGATATATATTATATTAAAAGAAATTATATATGTATATGGGAGAAATTTTGTATATGGTTTTTATGGGTGCAGAAATTCTGTGTGTGATTTTTGCTGGGTGCAGAAATTCTGTGTGTGATTTTTGCTGGGTGTAGATATCCTGGGTGTGATTTTTGTTGGGTGCAGAAGTTCTGTTTATATTTTTTGCTGGGAACAGAAATTCTGTGTATGACTTTTCCTGGGTGCAGAAATTCTCACCTGGGATTCCTGGGATGCCCTGAGTGTCATTTCCTGCAGATCCTGCCCTTTCAGACATGCAGATAAAATTCTTGCAGCACCTTTCTCTGCTGATCCAGCACTGGAGCTGTGCTGAGTGAGTGTTCCCTGTGGGAACACACAAAATTCCAGTCTGTCCATGGAGATCCAGGTGTTGAAATCCTGGGTTTGCAGCTCCAGAATTACAGGTCTGAGAGCTTCTCTGCATTCTTAGGGGTTTTTAAAGCCCTGAATTTCTGCTTTTAGTGGAGTTTGCTCCTTGGAGTCTGAGGATAAATGACTAAAAGCAAGAATGGGATCATATGATCTGATTCCTGCTGCCAAAAGATGAAGGGAGGACAGATGGTTTAGGAATTAAGTGAATATTTTACAATGTTTTTCTTTCCAATAATAGAAAAAAAAAAAAGGGGGGTGAAATTGCCTAATATTGCCCTGCCAGCCATTAACAATGCAAATAAATGTGGAGGAAAAAAAAAAAGTTTATTCCTTAAAATGTGTGGGAATACAGGCATTAGTGGATTAGTGGTGGAGTTATTTATTTTTATTTTTAAAAAAATCAATTTGCTCTTTTCTCCCTTCTAACCACCCCCCTGAACACGCCACTGTTTTATCCCAGTGAGTTGCTTTGTGGTTATTGTGGTTTTTCTTCACCCAGCAACAAGACAAAAACATAAATAAAGGAAAATGTGCTTGTGGATCCACAGATTTTGATGAGACTTCAGGCTTCAGATTGTCGAAAGCAAATCTGGCCCTGTTCTGCAGTGAATTTGAGGCCAAAAATCTGTTTTTGCTACAAATGTGTGATCTCTGACACAGCACAGGGGGATTTTAGTCCCCATCAGACATTTCAAGGCTCTGGGGAGACTCCAAAATGGGAAATTCTTGAAATTATTTTAGTGCCTCCCAGTTTGGGGTGGTTGTCTGGAAAGTTGTTGTTCTACCCTTTATTTGGATTTATTTCCTCTATTCTCAGAGTCTCTCATTCTTTAAACGCAGAGCACCTGCTGGCACCAACATTTTAATGAATAAATTGCATTTTTCCTGAACAATTGGAGAAAACCATTGTCCGTTCTGATCTGATGTGATTTCAAATTCCTGATTTTCTTCCTTTTGTTGTTTTATTTTGTTTTCCAGGGTGGTGAAGGAAGAGATCTCAGATGACAATGCAAAGCTGCCCTGCTTCAATGGAAGAGTGGTGTCCTGGGTATGTTGGATTTTGTCTGTGGAAATGTGTGTTCGATACTGGAAGCTGATTTACTGTTTTTGCTGGGATGAAGGAACACAAGGAAATAATAGTAAAGTAGGTTTATAGGAGTTTTTTCCAACTGAACAGTTGGAACAAAAGTGGAATTATCAGATGGAATGAGCAGCTCTTTCATTCCTGTGCTGATTTTAGGAGTTGAAGATCTTGCAACTTACACTTCTTACAAATTTTTTATATTTTAACCATTTTTATATTTTAACTGTTATTTTTATATTTATTTATTATTTTTATATTTTAAGTAAACTATTATTTTAATATTTTAACTATTATTTTTATATTGTAACTAAACTATTATTTTAACATTTTAACTATTATTTTTATGGTTTAACTATTATTTTTATATTTTAACTATTTTAATGTTTTAACTATTTTTAAAATATTTAAACTATTTTTTTAATATTTTAACTATTTTTTAAAAATTGACTATTTTTTATATTTTAACTATTTTTTAATATTTTAACCATTTATTTTTGTATTTTAACAATTTATTTTTGTATTTTAACTATTTATTTGAATATTTTAACTATTTCATCCCTTAAAATATTTTAACAGCCCAGACATTGAAGTTATACAGAATAAGGACATTTGCTGCCTGCTGAGCAGCTTGACCTTTCCCAGCCTAGCTTCTTGCAGGCAGGATTACATGGAAATAACACAAAAAATCAAGTGCAGAATTGATTGCCTGCTGTTTCCTGCATGCAAGCAGAAGTGCAGTGTGTTTTTCAGACTGGCTTTGACTGGGAGATGCTTCTTGAGCAAAGATTCCTTGTGGATCAGCCCTGCTGGGAAATGCTGGATCACACAGCTCCAGCCACTTCTTCCTGCTCTATTGATTGATTTTTATTTTAGGGCACTCAGATTCTGGCAGCTGGGTAGTCCCAACAGGTTTTTAGTGTTAGGCAAGCAAAACACATGGCTTTGTAAAGCTGAGTTTAAAATCAGTCCTCCCACACACACCCAAATGTGTGTTAAGCACTCAGTAGATTTTGTATTAATTGAGGTCTTAAAAATTGGGATTTTCAGTCTGTGCTGTCCAAAAGTAGCTGGGAATTGTGTTCAGAAGGAAAAGTTACTTTTCGCCCTTTTTTTTAGGACCTCCCTACCTGTTTTTTTACCTTTTTGCTCCAACCTTTAGCCCAAGCAGCAGTAGGTGACTGATAACCAAGGGGACTTTTCCAAGAGCTCAGCCATGCATTTCCTCCCAGCAGCATCAGAATGCCTTGGCTGGGGCATGGAGGGGTGCTTGAAAGCTTTATTTTGATTTAAAGCTGCATTTCTGATCCAATTCCAATCTAAAGCTGGACAGTCTCAGAAAAAGGAACAAGCACCACTTGTCTCCAGGAAAAAGGGAAGGTTCCCTGGGTGAGCAAATTGGAATAATTTAATTCCAGGGAATAAAACCATTGACATTTGAGAATCAAACTCATGTTGAAACAGAGAATGAGAGCTGAGGATCCATCTGCAGGCAGCACCAATTTATTAATTTCCCCAATTTCTTCCTTTCTTTATGAGGTTGTGCCCGTTCTTAGGTGGGAATGGGATTTGGGATGGGGATCCCTGCCGCAGGAGGGACATCCTGGTGTTCCCTGGCTGCTCTCAGGGGTTGGGTTTGGCTGCAGGGCTCAGAACTGCTGAGTTTGCTGCTCTCAGGATGCCTCTGAGCTCTGCTGCTGCTGCTGCTGCTTTTGTCTCCAGTCCAAGGCCTTGTTTTGGGCATGGAGGAGTGTTTTGAAGCAGTTATTTTGATTTAAAGCTGCATTTCTGGTCCAATTCCAGTCTAAAGCTGAGCAGTGCTTTAGATTGCACCAGTTGTCACCAAGAAGAAGAGAAGATTCCCTCGATGAGCAAATTGATTGTCAAAGGAATAAAACCATTGGAATTAGAGAATCAAACTGATGTTTAAACACAAAATGTTTGAGAGTTGATGATCAGGCTGCGGGCAGCACCAATTTATTAATTTCACCAATTTCTTCCTTTCTTAATGAGACTGTGCCCTGGGAACTGGATTTGGGATGGGGATCAGTGCTCTAGGATGCCCCTGAGCTCTGCTGCTTTTGTCTCCAGTGCAAGGATCACAGAGCGTGGGGCTCTGCCAGGGTGGCAAGGGATGGGACAAAAACGGATTTCATGTGTGATTAACGAGCAGAAAAGAGAGTCCCAAAAGCTGCAGATGAAGCAGAGTAGGAAATGGAGCTGGGATTTGTGCTGCCATGGCCTGGGAGCAGCACTGGTGCCTTGTGTCCTTTGCTGGTCACCAGTATCCCTTGTGAAAGCTGCCCTAGAACAAATAAAATAGGGATTTATTATTTTGGGGTTGTTTACTATTATTATTATTATTATTATTATTATTATTATTATTATTATTATTATTATTATTATTACCATATAAAATATATCTTTTTATATAAATATATATTATATAAATGTATTAGATCTATTATATTTATATAGTAGATATATTTATAAAAATATATATAAATATATACATATATATTAAATATATATATAAATATATACATATATATATGTAATACTATTATTTTCCTTAATGGGGCATTTTTTGTGTGCTAGACTGAATTTTTTCATGCTGCTCAGGATGAGTTATAAACCCACCCATATTTCAGGATGAGTTATAAACCTCCCCAGTCCTGCAGAGGCAGCAAAGATTGGAAGAAGTTGGGTTGGATTTATTCCTTCAGAACTTGTTTTTTTCCTGCCTTCTCACCCATCAGCTGCTCCCAAATTTCTCCTGGTTTAGTGCATTTTGTGAGCTCCTTTTGCAGATGATGTTGACAAGGGTTTCTGTTCAGCAATCAGCCGAAACATCTGGGTCTGACCTGCCTGATGAATTGCAAATTGCTTTTTCCACACTAACACCCATAAAATTGCAGGGCTTATCTGCCTCTATTGGCTGCTAATTACTGCAGGAGTTTTATGTAAATCTCACTGGAAGTTAATTGTTCCCTTTCGAATTCTTTAGTATCCCATTCACTGGGACTTAACAGATAATTGCACACAAATCTTCCAGGGATGGCGAACTTGGGTCTTTACCTTTTAGAAACATATTTATATATATATATATATGTAATTTTTATATATATTATATGTATATATATCAAATATATATATGTATATCAATATATATAATTTTAAATATTATATATAAATATGTAATTATATATGTACACACACTCTTTTTTTTGGTGTTTCAGCCAGGGTTATTTACTTATCTGTTGTTTATTTTTGTTTTTTTTTTTAATGGGCCCGAGCTTTTTTTGTCCCCAGTGCTATTAAATGTGTGTCAGCTGCTGGGAGACAGTTGGGATTCTTGCACAAACCCATCTGTGAGGATTTTGTGCTCCTGGAAATCACTGCAGCATGTTTCACAGCCCCAGCACACGTGTAAAAATGGGAAAAAATTCAATGTACACAGCCCCAGCGCATGTGTAAAAATGGGAAAATTGAGATTGCTGTGCTCCTGGAAGTGACTGCAGTGAGTTTCACAGTCTCAGCACTAAATGTAAAAATGGGAAAATTCAGTGTACCCAGCACAGCTGAGCCTCCTCTTCCCCCCACCTCTCCCTCCTGACTGAGCCTGTGGCTACTTTGAAGTTTCCACCAGGGCTGACGTGGGGAAATGTGAGATTTTCATCTTTTTTAATGCCATTTGAATCCTTCTATTTGTCAGAGGTGGGAACTTTGATCTGGGTGTCATCTGCAGGACTGATTTCCATAGGGGAAAATCTTCCAGGGAGGATCTGCAGGTCTGGATTAGTGGTGAATTAAAATCCCTGCTGCTAATTAGCTATTTCAACTTCCTCCCCAGCCCTCCTGTGTCCTGCTTGTTTTCCTCCTCCACAGCTCAGATCTCCTTCCTTTGATTTCAGCCTGGGTTTGTTTTTTCCATTTTTGTTTTTTCTTGTGTGTTTTTGGTTTTGGTTTTTTTTTTTTGGTTGTTTTTTTTTTTTTTTTTTGTGTGTGTGTTTTTTTTGCTGGTGTTGTTGTTGTTGTTGTGGTGGTGTTTTTTAAGCATGAAATAATTTGGGACAGAGCTGCTTTTTCCTAGGTTCATTTGCAAGGAATTCTTTTAATTCCTTTAAAAATCCTTTTTTTTTTCTTTTAAACTGGTTGATCTTTAGTTTTTTTGACAATACAGAGGCTATCATTAATTGTGTGTCAGAATTCTTAATTAACTACAGTAAATGCATTTACACAAACACATCTTCTGCCAGAAATAGCTGATATTTGTCCTGGTTTTGTAACATACAACACAAAATATAATTTTTCTCTGAGAATCATTTGTTTGGAGTTTTCTGGGACTGCTTACCTGAATGAAATTCTTAATGCAGTTTTGCTTTTTGCCTTTTTATATTTGGGCCTTAACTGGGCAATTTGAAAAAAAAAAAAAAAAGTGGAAGAAAATATTTTTTTACAATAAATGTTTTTCTGTTCTTTTGGGGAAAAGTGGAATGGTGGAAGCTGGGAGTGTGGCAGGAATTGGTTTGTGGCTGCTGCCAGCTCTGTTATCGCTGTTTTTTAGGAAGGATTTGCAACATCTGGGAACAATTCCTTGCCTGGCTGCTGGGAATGTGCAGTTCCCCATTGGCTGGCAGTGATGTCACTGCTTTCTGGGAGGTTTTCCCTGCTTTTTCCTCCCCGTTATCTGGGTGCCAGCAGATAATTCTTGTCCTGTTTGTACATCAGCTTTTTCCAGCCTCTATTTGCAATTATAATGAACTCTGTGGTGGGGCAGAACCATTTGACAAGGGCAGCGCAGGAGCTTCAGGGCTGGGAAATGAAAAAATAAAAATGCTCAGAGCTGAAGCAGGGAATAAAAATCCCCAGGAGCAGAATATTGGATGAAATGAGCTGATTTCAGGGCCAGTCTCTTCACACTTTATATAAACCCTCACTCATCCCAAGCCTCATCTCAGCACAGACAATTTTTCCTTGCTCAAATAAAAATCCTTTTGCTGATGAGGTTTTAGCAGAGCTGGGGAGTCCTGGTGCCTTTGATGGAATTCCTGGTGGAGCACAGGAATTTTTTTGCAATTCCTTTTCTGCAATTGCTCCTTTGGGAACAGCCTTGTGTGGATAATGGGGCACAGCTCTGAAGCTTTGACTTGGGATTTGAGCTGCCTCTGACTTGATGGGAAATAATTATTTCCAGCTCAAAGATGAATGTGGCTGTTGGGAAGTTGCTGTCAAAAATATAAACGGCTCTTTTGGGTATTTCTTTAGTCACTGGGATGCCTTGGGAAGGCTGAGCTAGAGCAGAGTTAAAGAATAAAGCAGGGATTTATGAAGTTTCTCCTCAATGGATCCACCTTGGGCAGCACAAGAGCCCAGCCAGGGCTGCACCTGAGATGAACCCAAAATGGTCCCAAAATGAACCCAAAAAATGGATGATGGGTCACAAAATAATAAGTTTTAGTCCATTGGCATCTTGGAGTGAATTGTCCCATTCCAGCTTTAGCCCCTGCAGTCCCATCCTTGTTTTTCTCTCTCCAGCCCACGCTGTTTGTGCTCCTGGGCTGAGATTTGGATCATTTGTCCTTGGTGCCCAGCTGGAGCAGGAATTGTTTTGTCTCCCTGCTCTGTGCACAGAGCTCACCATCCCATAATATGAAGCCCAGACCCACCCACTAAAGCAGCACAGAATGTGAAAAATAAAAAACTAAAACCTGAGGCATCACTTGGGATCAATCCCTCACAAGGCTCTCCCTGAGCTCAGAGAAACACCAAGAGCTGCTGCTGTTCCTCAGTGGGAGTTTCAATATTGTACTTTTGCTGCTGATAAATTAATCAATTTTAGCCAAATGAGATTTGAGATATGGGATTTAGGATAATTCCCAAGTACTCTGCAGAAGAATTCCTGGTGCTTGCAGGAATTCTGTGCCCATCCAGGCTGATGTTTTCACGTGGAACCTGAATTTAACCCAAATTTAACCTGATTTTCTGCCGGTTTGGCAGGAATCCCTGCACTTCCCTTCAGATCCTGGACGTTTGGCTGTACACTTGGAGAAGCTGGTGGGATTTTGAGGATGTAATTTTGTGTAATTCTGTGTTTTTTTTCTGTTGGCAGCTGGTCCTGGCTGAGAGCTCCCACTCTGACACAGGCTCCCAATGCACCGAGAGCCACGTGGAGCTGCCCCCAGCCCTGGAGAGGACAGGAGGCATCGGAGACTCCCGGCCCCCCTCCTTCCAGTAAGCCCCAATTTACTCATCAGATTCTCATTTAGCAAATTGATTTATCAAATTCTCGTTCCCATCTATTTCTCACCCTCATTTCCCTTCCTGCTCCAAGCAGTTTGTTGTTGTGGTAATAAAAATCAAATCTTGAGGAATTAAAAGGGGGATGGGACTGAAAGCCCCCTGTCATTGTTACAGTGAATATTTATTTCATATGAAATATTTATCCAAAATATCTCATTTTCTCAGCCCCCATCATTCCAGTAATTCCCATTGATTTATCAAATTCTCATTCCCATCTATTTCTCACCTTCATTTCCCTTCCTTCTGCAAGCCAGCTGTTTGTTGTTGTGGTTATAAAAATCAAATATCAAGGAATTAAAAGGGGGATGGGACTTAAAAACCCCTTTCATTGGTATTGTGAAATATTTATAAAAAATATTTATCCAATATACAATATTTATCCAAAATATCTTATTTTCCTGGCCCCCATCATTCCAGTAAGCCCAAATTCCCATTGATTTATTATTGATTTCTTCCCATCTATTTCTCACCCTCATTTTCCTTCCTGCTCCAAGCCAGCTGTTTGTTGTTGTGAGCATAAAAATCAAATATTGAGGAGTTAAAAGGGAGATGTGACTGAAAACCCCCTGTCATTGTTAAGAGTGAAATATTTATCCAAAATATCTCATTTTGCAGCCTGCTGTGGATGAGTTAAGTAGGGAGGGAGCCCAAAATGCTTTTTGCAGTGATTAGTGTGTTCTGTGTAATTAGGGAGGCTGCAGAGCCAGATGAAGGCTGCTGGCAGCAGGGAGAATTTCCACCAGGAATAATAATTCCGATTCCATAATAATTCCAATTCCATGGCCATCCAGAGGCTGCCAGCGCCAGCTGTGGCTGGGAATATCTGCTTTGATATTCTTATTTCCTCTTCCTGATCCTTAGATATCTTCATTTTCCAGGGAATTTCCACCAGAAAAAAATTCCTCCTTCCACCAGGGGGATTTAAAGCAGGGCCTTGTGCTCTTAGGCTGTGTTTGGAGAAGGAAATATGGCCTGGATTTGCCTTTTTTTCCATTTTGTTTTTGGGATGGAAGTTGCCTTGGAGAGCTCTCAGTGTTATGAGTCTTTTTAAAATAAACCTTTTAGAGGACAAGAAATGCTGGGAAATCCTGGCAGTGCCTTGCTAAGGCTGTGCTGCCCTCCTGTGTTCTGATCTGGCCAGAAAATAAAACCAGGCTTTTGTCTTTCCTGGCCTAAACCTGCCTGGCACAGCTGCAAGCTCCAGCTTTGTTTAAAAAGAGAATTAGCTGATAATTAGGCCCGAGGTTTGTGGGTCCAATGCCCTGCTGGTCCTCCTGCTTTGTTTTTTTCCCTTCATTTTTTGCTTTACCACTGATGAAATCCAAATAAAACTTCTTTTGTTTCCCCCTTTATTTTTTGCTTTCCCATTGATGAAACCAATATATATATTTAATATTATAATTAATTAGATATAACATTTATATATTATAAAATATATATTATATGTTATGTATTATATTATATATAATGTAATATATAATATATGTAATATATGGTTTATATAGTATAATTTAATAATTATTAAATAATTTAATCATTAATTTAATTGCTAAATTAATGGGCTCAGCACTGGGGGAAAAGGCAGCTGGGTTTTTTTTTGTTTTGTTTTGCACCCTTTTCAATGGTGTAAATCCCATTTTGGAGGCTGGTTTGAGTGAAGATCCTGAGCAGGGGTCAGCAGATGGAGCTGCTGGGATGGCCAAGAGTGACCTGAGCCACCTGTGTGTCACCTCTTCCCTTTGCCAGCTGTGCTGCACTCAACAAGAAATGTCAAAAAATCTGTGTGGCAGCACTGAAATCCCCCTGGCATTTTGGTAGGGAATAAAATGTGTCCCCTTGGTAGGGATTAAAATGTCCCCCGAGATGTTTTCCTGAAGGACAACCTTGATATCCTCATGGCTGTGGTGGGCACGTCACCCGTCGCATCTGTGCTCAGGGAGTGGGGTGGGCAGGAGTTCTGAAATGGGGAAATAGCTTCACCCTCAGGTGCTTTGGGGTTCTCTTTTCACCCCTCAGGTGGTTTTTTATTATCTTTTCACCTCTCAGGTGGTTTTGGGTTGTCTTTTCACCCTCAGGTGTTTTTTGGGCTCTCTTTTCCCCCTGGAGGTGGTTTTTGGGCTCTCTTTGCCCCCTGAGCTGTTCTTGGGGTTTCCCATCAGCCTGGGCCAGCGTGCAGCGCTCACCCTCAGCAGTTCTGTACCCTCTGCCCCAGGCTGCTCCCGGCTGGAGCTGCCTGGGTGGGAAGGGGACCGGCAGAATAACGCAGTGATTGTCCCCTGTGCTCTGTGCCAGCCCCAACGCTGCCAGCAGCAGGGATGGCCTGGACAACGAGACCGGAACCGAGTCCGTGCTCAGCCACCGGCGCGAGCGGCACCGGCGCAGGAACCGCGAGGGCCACGAGGACGGTGAGTGCCTCCTCGTCCTCCTCTCCCTCATCTTCCTCACGGCTCCCAGAGCAGCAGCTCCTCTGTGGGGTTTGTGAGGGTCCCCAGGATGAGGTGAGAGAGGAGAATCTGACTCTGTATTCTCAGAAGGCTGATTTATTATGATATGAGATGATGTTATATAACATGATACAATATATTTTATTCTCTATTCTATATTCTATTCTCTATTATATTCTCTTATATATTTTTATTTTATATTATATATTATTTCATTTTATATTTTATTTCATTTTATATTATATTTTATTTTATATTATATATTCTATTCTCTTATATTAATGATGTTATGTTGCATGATGTTTTACGATACTAAAACTGTACTAAAGAATATGAAAAGGATACAGACAGAAGGTTTAACAAGATTGAATGATAAAGACTCATGGCTGACTCCTCAAAGTCTGACACAGGTGATGGTGATTGGTCATTAATTAAAAACAATTCAATGAAGCCAATCAAACATGCACCTGTTGGTAAAGGATCTCCAGCCACATCCCAAAGCAGCAAACACAGGAGAAGCAATCAGATAATTATTATTTACATTTTTCTCTGAGGCCTCTCAGCTTCCCAGGAGAAGAAATTCTGTTGAAGGGATTTTTCAGAAAATATCACGGTGACACTCCCTGCTCCTCCTCCTCCCCAAGAGACTCCTGGCTGCATTCCTGCCAGCTTTCAGGAACTCTTCATTATTATTTTAATGCAATAATTTGATAATTGCTCTGAAACTCTTTGAAGCTCAGCGTTTTTGCCAGAAACACTCCACAGTGAAGTGGCAGAGAGATTGTTTCTGACAATGTGCAAAACTTTGTGTAGCATGAGAAGATGAATGGCTTGGCTGTTGATTTCTCAAGGTTTGGATCAGCTGTGGTGTTTTCTGCTGGTGTAACATAGGCTCTGAAGATCTTTTTTTATCCTAAATGCGCCCAAAGTGCACTTATAAAATGCAGAACTCCATCTCTTGCCTCTGGTCTGTACATCAAAGGAAGCTTGGGTTTTTCATTCATTGCCAGACAAGAATTTCCAGGCTTAATTAAGAATTAATAGGTGCCACCCATTGGGTTTAAAATGGTGCAGAATTTGGAATACTTGGGCCCAAGAAATGCCATCACAGCCTTTATTCACAGCTCCTCCCACCAAAGCATTTGCCTCCAGTTAGAAATCAGATTTATACTGAGGGATTGTGTTCATTTAACCCTTGCAGAGTGTCACTGATGAGGAGTGAATGGAAATCCCTCAGTGGGAGGAGCAGAGCTGTCTGTGCATGATCCTGACTGCAGATTCCTTTGAATCCAGTTAGAACCCCAGAAATCAGATTTATACTGAGGGATTGTGTTCATTTCACCTTTCCAGAGGGTCACTGATGAGGAGTGAATGGAAATCCCTCAGTGGGAGGAGCAGAGCTGTCTGTGCATGATCCTGACTGCAGATTGCTTTGGGAACTGACAGAAATAGGCAGAATCCTCTCACAGTGTTGATTAAAAACTTGTTGCAGGAAGAATGTGAAAAGGGGAGTTGTTTTAAGCATGAAATCAGTGCCGGGGCATGTTTTGCTCTGGATATTTTTGGCATAAGAGCTGGTGTTAGTGGATGGAATTGTGTGAGCATTGGAGTGGTCTGAAACCAATTCATGCATTTCCCTTGAGAAGGAAATGGGATTAAATTTCCTCCTTTTACCAAAGCCCAGGCAAGAACCTTACTACAGTCACAAACATTACTTTTCTCTGAATTTAGGCCTTCTGCCTGCAGCAGGTGAGTTCTGTTAGTGTGCATAGAGCAAGGAGAGCTGCTTTAAAAGACATTATTCAATGTCCATGGTGTTTCTGTGGTCATAACAATATTTCATTTAGCAACAACAACATGCACTACAATAACAACACCAGGAATGTGTTGTTTTCAGTGGAAAGTAAATGTAAAAGGCACAGTTCAGCTCTGTGTCCTGAATTGCCACTTGACAACGCTGAAAGAAGTGAAATACCCAAAACCTGGGAAGGATTTTAAGCCCTTTTCATAACAATGATCACGGTCACTCTTTTCTTGCACCTGCAAGAAAGTCTTGTGTGGATGGAAAGTGGGGGAACGGCCTTAGGAGAAGGGGGACAAGGATGGGGAAAGGGCTGTGACACCTGGATCCAGCTGCTGTGTGCTGGGAAAATCCTCCCTGAAATGCAGTGAGAGTGTTTGATATAGTCCTGCAGGGACTCGTTTGAAATGCCCAAATGACAGCCCTGCTGCTTGGCAGAGGGATCTCCTGCAGCTCTCTGTTACTCACAGCTTTGTGCCAGAGGATTTATTCCAGAGGCACAGGAACAGCTCACCCCAGCTGGACAATTTGGAAGTGTTTGGTGTTACAAAGAATCACCCACCCTGGCAAAGAGGATTTCCCTGGGTTCCCTCAAGGGAAGGGAGTTCTTGTTCCACAAGAAAGCAGGAGCAGGGTGTTTCAGCCTTCATTTCAAACAGGTGAAGTGAGAAAAGGTGTGAAGGAGCCATTTGGGAACAGAAACACTGAGCTGCAACCTGAACAGGTCAAACAGGCTGAGCCCAGAGCACTGGAATTGAGAGGTTCCACAGAATGAAGGTTGGGAAAACTCCAACACTAAACAAAGATTTTTTGTGCTTCTCTCCATTTTAATTTACAAAAGTTGCTTCCTAACTTTACTGGAAAACGTTGCCAGCTTTGAAGTGCAGCAAGATCCTTGCAGAGGTTTGGTTTGGATTTGGGGTGATGAGAATTCCCCAGATTCTCCAGGGATAATGAGCAGTGTGGTACCATGGGTGGGTTGTTCAGCACGGCTGCCTGGATGTTTCCCTTCATTTGTGCAGGGTTACTCACCCCAAAAAAGCTGATTTTGCTGAATTCCACACACACAGTGATAAATATTGATTGCAGCTGGAGGGTGTGGGACACACCTGGGTGATCTGACAGTGTTTTCACACCTCTTCCCATTGAAAATCCAGAAGGATTTGGGGTATCCCTAAGTTCTTCCACCCCTCTCCCTTAAATTGCATTCCTGTTTTAACTGCACAGACAATCTCCATCTGTGCTTGTATATTCTCTGATTTTAAAATAATCCCCACAAAGATGGTGCCTTGAGGAATGGAATAAAACTCCTTTTTTGGAGCTGTGTCACACTGCAGATACAAACATCAAGAAAACCTCGAGGAAAACCGATCTGGAAAAAAAACATCAAGATGTCAGAGCTCCCAACAAAAGTCCTCATTGCTTTGGGAGGTTGACAAAGTTCTTATTAAGTGAAAGTAGAGTGAGGATCTTAATTAGGGTGGTGGGAGGTCTGCCTGGCACATGTGCTGGGGACCCCTGGCTGGGATGAACAAAGCTGCCATGTCAGTTTGCTGAGCAGGAGCGGGAAAGGGGACTGTGGGAGCTCTAATTAGGGAGGTAATTAAGGGACAAGTGGGTTTTTTTGGATGTTGAGGAATGTTTTGTAGCTGCTGCTGGGCTCCTGACAAGTCTGCAGATGTCAATGTCAGTGCTGAGTCAACACCCACTTTGCTGTGGGGTGAATTTAACTCTTGAGCAGCCACTGAGAAATGCTGGAGAACCCTTCATGTGGGCAGGCTCACAGATCGCCAATGTTTGGGAAGAGGAGCTGCTGCAGATTTCCCCTGGCTGCTGCAATATGTGGAGTTTTAACTGTGATTTGTGACTGCGGGAGGGCTGGGACTGCAAAACAGCTGGGGTGGGAATGTTGGGCCTGACTGGGGTGGAGGGACTGGGGCTGTGTGAGGATCCAAAGGAACTTCAGTCCCAAGGCAAGTCAGGGGACAGGGGTGTGCCCATAAGGCAGGATTTCTAATAATAAAATGCTTTTCAGACCTTCTGATATCACCTTTGTCTGTCCCCTTCATGTCAATATATACCCCTTCGTGTCAATTATTTATCCTTTTTCTTTCTTGGTTTCTATGTCAACCTTGGTAGGAAATTCTTTCAGGGGATAAACATGGATCCTCTTCTCAAACTTCTCTCTGGCTCACAGAATTGACTGTAAAACCTCTCCTACATCTCCTGCTGTGGTGCCACAACCCCCCTGCAGCCACATTTCTCTTCACAGAGAAAAGCAAGGCACAACTTCCCAAGAATATTTCTGGGATTCACATTCTCTGAACCTCAGAGAAAGGAAAAACAGTTCTTATCTCATTTGCTGTGCCTGTGTTTGTGCAAAAGTAGAATGCAAGATGGAGATTGTTTACCCAGGCTGATGGAGTTTTGTTTCCTTGGCCTGTCAGGGCCAGTTGTGTGTGTGAGGACCGTTGGGTGATAGTCACCAGATGAGTGCAGTTGAATGCTTGAATGCTTGGCAAATTCAGTTTAGATGTAATGGAATATAGTATAATATCATATAGAATAATATAGTATATAATAATATACTATTTGTATATACATATATATAAATAGTATATTATAGTATGTATATATATATAAAATGTACTATAATAATATAATATGGAATAATATAGTATAATAAATTATATTAATTAACCTTCTGATATCAGTGGAATCCTCCTCATCATTTCCTCTACTTCATCAGGGGCAAAAATATCTGCAATACCCCCCTGGTCTGTAACACTCCTTTCCTGTGCCCCGCAGCCCCCAGGATCAACGGGCACCCCAAGCTGGACAGGCACCGGGAGCACCCCCCTGGCTACGACAGCTCCTCCACCATGCTGAGCAGCGAGCTGGAGTCCAGCAGCTTCATCGACTCTGAGGATGATGACAACACCAGCAGGTACAGCCCTGCCAGGGACACAGCTCTGGGCACCTTCTTGGGCTCCTCTTCTTTTTTTTTTTTTTTTGGGGGGGGAGGATTTGTTTTGGTGGGGGTTTTTTGTTTGTTGGTTTGGTTTTTTTGGGGGGGGGTTGTTTGGTTTTTTGAGGTTTTTTGGGTTTTTTGTTGTTGTTTTTTTAAATTTTCCTTTCATTTCTTTTGTGATTTTGATGCCTTGAGAAAGCTGTCCTAGAACAGAGATCAGACAAAGAATAAAGCAGGGATTTATGAAAAGTTTCTCCTCAATGGATCCACCTTGGGCAGCACAAGAGCTCAGCCAGGGCTGTACCCAAGTTGAACCCAAAATGGTCCCAAAATGCACAGCCGGGCACAGGGTCTGTCACTTTGATCACTTCTGCTCCATTTGCATATTGCAATTAATTGTCCCATTCCAGCTTTAGCCCCTGCAGTCCCATCCTTGTTTTTCTCTCTCCAGCCCACGCTGTTTGTGCTCCTGGGCTGAGATTTGGATCATTTGTCCTTGGTGCCCAGCTGGAGCAGGAATTGTTTTATCTCCCTGCTCTGTGCACAGAGCTCACCATCCCATAATACGAAGCTCAGAACTACACACTAAAGCAGCACTAAAGCATGTGAAAAATAGAAAAGCCAAAACCTGAGGCACCAGTACAGAATCTGAAAAACAGAAATGCCAAAACCTGAGGCATCACTTTGAGCACAGGTTGTTCATCAGTGCCATCGCTGTGTGGAATCACTGCTCAGTTTTTGGGTCCAGGATCTGGGCCAAATATATAATTCTATGAATTATACCTATAAGTTATATCTAAAGATATTTTTGTTTTTCTTTAAGAAGTCTTTACCTCTGTTGTTGGGTCCAAACCACTGTTCCAGTTGAAAGAAAAGCTCTGCTCCTCTCCTTTTCATAGCAACAATGGCCACATTTCCAGATCAAAGCGCTCTGCCTACCTATTTATAAAGCAGTGGTGTGAATATGAAAACAAAATACTGTCAGCAGAGGTTCCTAATAAGTGTGCACTTCACTGGAGCTCAATTACAGAGGAATTCCTGGGTAATTGCATAGTCTGAGACCTATGAGCAGTTCAGGAATTCATCAAAGTTAATGCTGCTGCAAAGGCTGCCATGGATTTGTGGCTTCTTCATTATTTCTTTCTTTTTGTGTACGCAGAGTGTGTGAATTATTCCCTACTTGAAAAATACCTCTCATTCAAGACATCTTTGTTATATCCAAAGAGGTTTTTGTTTAAGAAGTCTTTAAGCCAATACATTTCATGGGTTTAAAATATTTATTTTCATGGATGTAAAACCAATCTAAAGTATTTTCCTTACTTTTCCTGACCACATTCTCTGGAATATTCTTCATTTTCCTGGCCACTGGCTCTAGAGCTGTTGTTCATCCCAGTGGACTCTGAAAATCCAGAGGATTTGTCAGAGGACAACAGAGTGACAGATCTCTGGTGGGTCACAGTGATCTGCAGCTAACACAAATAAGGCAGAACGCGGTAATTTTAATGAAACCATGAGATTTTTTAATAAAAACAGCAAAAAGCAACTACTCCTGGAGATCCTGAACCCCTTGCTGTGCTTACAAACATGATCAGCTTTCGGGTCTTGGTGGATCTGTTGGGTCTTGCAGCTGGTCAGGGTTTAAAGACCTCACAATTCTAATTAAAGGCTGAGAGTTCCCAAAGGGCTGAAAGGGTAACTAAAATCCACATTACAGATTTAGTCTTGAATTAGTTTCAAGAATTTATTTTGTACTCCCAGTGAAGTGCAGGGTGTCCCTGCACATGGCAGGTGTTGGAATAAGATGAGTTTAAGGCCCCTTCCAACCAAAACCATTCCATGATGAGATATAAAAAATCACTTTTCTGGATATTTCCCCGCATGGAGGGATGGTTCTTAACCCTGAATGCACCCAAAGCTTTCAGGGCTTTGAGCCCTCCCCCAAAACCTGGAGCCCACAATAACAACAACAAAACCCTGCAGGTGATTTGTGTTTCTTGTAAATAAATGAATAATTTCCATGGCAGCCAGCAATGCAGCGGGGCAGGATTAGCTCAGGGTGGCCACATTAGAACAGACTCAGCGAAATCTCACTGTATGAAGAAAATAATAATAATAATAAAACTTCCTGAGTCTGACCTGAGAAGAAAGAGATTCTTGGAAGCTGCCGCTCCTGCCTTTCCGTCTGGAGGCTGGGCAGGAGTTTTTGGCACAGGAGGAGCTGCCAGGCCAGCTAGTCAGGAAGAACCACTGCAGGAATGCTCCAAGGTATGCTGCTGTGTTCCAGGGGTGGTGATGATGTACTCAGGCACAGGAGACTTGGTGCTGGCAGGGAGAAGTTTTCTGTAGAGGCAAATCAGGCAAAGAGCAAATGGAGAAGGTTCCAGAGCTGCTGGAGGCACCAGCCTGAGGACAGAGGAGGGATCTGAGGGGTGAGTTTGGCTCCTGAGGGACACATCCCCTGGGGACAGAGGAGTCTGAAGGGTCAGTTTGGTTTGTAACAGCTGATGGACACATCCTCTCGGGTCTGAAGGGTCAGTTTTGTCCCTGATGGACACACCAGTGCGGAGACAGAGGGTCTGAGAGGACAGTTTGGAGTTTGGTTCCTGATGGACACATCCCCTGGGGACAGAGGGGTCTGAGGGGACATTTGGTTTGTGACAGCTGATGGACACATCCTCTGGGGTCTGAGGGGTCAGTTTGGTCCCTGAGGGACGCACCAGTGTGGGGACAGAGAGGTCAGTTTGGTCCCTGGTGGACACAGAGGGGTCAGTTTGGTCCCTGGTGGACACAGAAGGGTGAGGTTGGTCCCTGGTGGACACAGAGGGGTCAGTTTGGTCCCTGGTGGACACAGAGGGGTCAGTTTGGTCCCTGGTGGACACAGAGGGGTCAGTTTGGTCCCTGGTGGACACAGAGGGGTCAGTTTGGTCCCTGGTGGACACATCCCCTGGGGTATGAGGGGTTGGCTCCTGGACTCTGGTGGGTTCTGGTGCTTTGTGGGGAGGCTGTCAGGGAGGAGGCTCTGAGGCAGGAAATGAGAGGGAAGGGATGTTGCTGTCCTGGAAGGGAAGAGTTTGTGAGCTGAGGATGCTTTTCTGCGTCTGTTTGGTTTTATTTGAACTCAGAGCAGTGGAACAGAGCTGGGTAATTCCCAGCCCAAGAAAGCTCTGTTGCATTCAGTTAAAGAATAAAGTCATGTTTTGGTGAATTAACCTGTTCACAAACATTCCAGGACAGTGCAGAGTGACAGTGGAAGCACAATCATTTATTTCCTTTTTTTTCCAAGTGTTTGACAATTTTTTAACAACTTTTTTTTTACAAATTAAACGTTTCTGTTGTTAGCAGGTAGGATTTTGAGCACAGGTTGATGTAGGGAACTTAACAGTAAAAGGTTTTTTCTGTCTTCTCTAAAGTAAAGATTTAACAAATCTAACATCTGTAGCTGTGGGATTATTGTCAGCAATTGCTGCTCTCAGTTCAATGTAGCTAAAGGAATTCACTGCAAAAAATCTGTTTATTTTTCATTTAAGAAATTACCATAATTTCTTTTTAAGCCATGTGGATAAGCTTTCTTTAACAAATGTTGCCTTTTTTTCCCTGTCCTTTGAAAATTGTAGAATGGAGAAAAAAGTATTGCTATTATTATTATTATTACAGTATTTTTAAAAATCTCTTCTGTGGTATTTATTGACATTTGTACTACAAGTGCAGTCATGGTTTTTGAGCAGTAGCTGGTGCAGGAAATTAATTGGCAGTGATAATTCCAGATTTATTTCTCATCTTTGCACTTTATTTGTCTCAAAAGCTCAAATTTACCATCTTGTCTTGCTCATCAGATTGTAATAATAACAACTTTTACCCAGTATTTCTGGAGATGCTTCAGAGAGCAAAATATTCCTCATTAGAGGAGGTTTGAGCTGCTTTTTAGCATCCAGATGCTCCCAGAATATTAAGGATTCGACAAGGATGCATTAAGGCGGTGGATTGAGCAGAAATCACAAGGAGAGATGATGAAAATAGGTGTAAAATAGGCTTCCTGCAGAGCCTTCTGATCAGCAGTTTTGTGCAGCTGGTAATAAATTTTTAAAAATTTACTTTTAGTTTTTCCCTGAAATGTTTTGTGTCCCCCTTGAACTAAACCTGAGCTTTTCTCAGGGGCTGATTCTCATCCTTCCATCCTAATACTGAGCAGAATGGCAAAAATACAAGTAAAACTCCACGTCTCAGATGTTATGACCTGCTAACAGGAGCTCAGGGATTTGCCAAGAAAGTCTGGTTTTGCTGGTTTAATTTTTAGGGAGCAGGCAGCTTCACTGTGGAGTGAGTGCCTTGGATTTCCTCAGATTCTCCTAAAGTGGGAAATTGTAGCTGAGGGAAGAGGGGGAGAAGGAAATGGGAGAGGAAGCAGGAAGGGGGAGAATATTGGCAGCAAAAGAAAAGAGGAGGTCTTTGTGTCAGTCTTTGATGAATATTGAACAAGCCCAGTTTTGGGAACACTGGGTTTGACACCTCCTTATTTTTCCTGTTGGAAGGCAAAACCTCCCAACCCCAGATGCTGTGTGAGCTGTTTTACCAACCAGAAATCATCACATTTTGGATATTTTTTTAATAAAATCCCACCTCTTGGCTCTTCCATTCCCCTTGCTGGGAGGGGAAGGAGGAGTGTGTGAGGTTAACATGCCTGAAATATTTGTGTGAGCTCAAGGGAATGTCAGGAGATTCACACCCTCTGAGCAGCTCCAGGGCTGATACTTGATAAAATATTTCAGGCCAGAGGGGTTTCCTGTGGGCAATTCCTTTTTGGAATTGCTGGCACCAAGTTTTTGAGGTATTGTCACATTCCTGCATGTGGCTGGAACATGGAATTCAGGGATGTGGAAATTGGGGGGAAAAGCCTGGCAATGTTTGTTTTGTGTATAATGTTGGAATTTTTAATCTTGGTTAATGATGGAGCATTACCATTCTTACATATTAAATAGAGGAGAGATGTCTCTCTGGTGTTATTGTGATATTTTAATAGTCTGGGCTTTGTTCCAGGCTCCTGAAATTAATTTGGGCAAATCCATTTCTGTCTCATTCTGTTCTCTGTAAAGTGAGGATGGTTAATGCTCCAAACTCTTATTAAAGACCTTAAAGATTTATATGTAAAATGTGGCACATTTAGGTTCTGCAAGTTTGGAGAGCCTGGAAAAAAAGCAGCAAAATAAAACTTAACAGAATATGTGAAGGTAAATCATACTCACTGTCCCCCTGTTACCAATTTCTATTTGATTTCTTTAAATTCAAGCCTTGAATTCCTGGTAACAGTGGAAGAAAATTCAGCACCATGCCAGGACTCACAAAAATGAGCACTATGGGTTGCACTCAGTCCTGCTCCCAGGAGAAAACAAGCGCTAAATTAAACAATAATTAAATTATTCATCTGATCCCTGCTGTCCTTGAGCTGAGCTGTGTGTGTGATTTCCCCTGTCCTACTGCTGCAGGAATCAGCTCCTGTGGGTGGCAGAGCCTCTCAGGGGTGACATTTGTTGTCCTTGCCCTCAGGCTGAGCAGCTCCACGGAGCAGAGCACCTCGTCCCGCCTCATCCGCAAGCACAAGCGCCGGAGGAGGAAACAGAGGATGAGGCAGATTGACAGGGTAAGGCTGGCACCAGCAGCACCCAGGGAGCTGAACTGGGAGTTCTGAGTGGAGCTCTTGGCTCCGGAAGGGATCCAGGACAGGTCTGTGCCTGTTGAATTCACTGGGAAGGTTCCCTGTGGCTCCAGGCTGGGCTTAATCTCTGCATTTGATGTTCTGCGGCTCCAGAGTGAAGCTTTCACCTCTCCCTTTCTCCTTTCACTGTGCAGTGATCCCATTTCTTGTCTTTTCCAAGATAAATGTCTGCAGGAGAAGGTGTGGGAAGGGATGTGAGATCCCCTGAGACCTGCTGGGAGGAGAAATCCAAGTTCACAGGAGATCCCAAATCTTTCTCTGCCCTTCCCTGTGCCAGTCCTGGGCAGCAGGATGGGGGTGACCCCACAGACAGACCCTGAAATATCTGGTTTTTTCTCCCATAAATCTCAGTCTCCACATGTGAAAGAATGACCTCACACACATTTTATCACAGGATAGTGTTTCAGAAGGTCTTTGCTAAGCACCTTTGTATTTCATTTTGGACGCAGGGCAGTGTCTCTCCTCTCCCCTCCTTCTGGATCATGTGCTGTTCCCTCCTCCCTTTAGGGAGGAGCTGTGGGTGCAATAATTCACTCCACTGGGCACTTTAGGATCCAAATGTTTGCCTGACAGTCACAGCCAGGAAGCAGAAATAATTCCAGGGGAAGTTCAGATGAGAAACCTCAGTATAGGAAAGTGCTCTGTGTGTTTTGTGATCAGACCTTTGGAGAAAGTGCAGACTCTGCTCAGATTTCTTTCCTTAAAGTCTCTAAATGAAGCATAATTTTGAGGAAACCTCAATAATTTCTGTCTGCCTTTCAGTTGGAAACCTCTTAATTCCTGATGAGTTAGTCCTCAGCAGTTCTTACTCTGAGCCATTTAAAACCTTGAGACTTTTTCTGTTGTGTTTTGCAGTCGTCCTCGTTCAGCAGCATCACTGACTCCACCATGTCCCTAAACATCATCACTGTCACACTCAACATGGGTAAGAGGACAAGCCACATTTTTTATGATGAATTTTGAGTGGTAGAGATGTATTTGGTATTTCTCTGGATTCCTAATCCAGAACTGGGCCATTTTCACCAGCAGATGAGTGTTCCTTCCAGGGAAGGAGCTGGAACTGGAGGACGTGGGGTTAATGGTGAGGGATTGGGGTAGAAAGGCACTGGGGATTTGCATTTATGCTGCTCCTGTGTTTCATTTGTCAGCCAGGCAGAAATGTGCAGGGCTGCCAGCAACTTCAGCACCTTCCAGCAGCACCAAACCCTTCCTGCCTCTCTGACATGTGGAACAAACAGTGCCTAATGTGTTCAGTGCTAATTTCCAGGTGTGGACAAGTCTTTTCAGTGCTCTTCCCCTTGCTGTTTTTTTTTTTTTTTTAAAGTAACAGTGTCTTGGATGAAAAAATCCTGTCTTTAGCAGCCTTTCCCTGAAGGTGCCAGGCAAATATTCATCATTAGAGCAGCCTGAGATCATTGCAAGTCAAACCTTGCCCCGCTGATGTGCTGAGATGTTTCAAAGCTGAAACAGCCTCGCTCTTTGTTATCATTCCAATCACTTTATCTGCTTTTTTTTCCCCTTTCCCCACCCTTTACTTTGTGTCCATCTAGAAAAGTACAACTTCCTGGGGATCAGCATTGTAGGGCAGAGCAATGACCGGGGTGATGGTGGCATCTACATCGGCTCCATCATGAAGGGAGGGGCAGTGGCAGCGGACGGGCGCATCGAGCCAGGGGACATGCTGCTGCAGGTGGGTCCCTGTCCCCAAATCCTGCTGCTCTGCCCTGCCATCCCACCAGCCCCACGAGCTGTAGTCAGCAGGGAACAGAATTTATTCATCCTCAGAGAAATGTGACCCAAAGATGACTGAAATTGGTGATTCTTTGTGAGACACTCTGAGAAACGACATCTCAGAGGAATGGAAGTGGTGACCATTAAATGGTGGGATGGAAGTGGTGACCAGGCAGATAATTTGGGGGATTAATGAAGTAGTTAAAACAACTTTAACTTTCCTGCTGCAAGGCTGACCTCTGCTCTCTGTTTCAGGTGAATGATGTCAATTTTGAGAACATGAGCAATGACGATGCTGTTCGGGTTCTGCGGGAAATTGTCTCCAAACCAGGGTGAGCACATCACAAAAACCCTTCCTGTTTATCCTCCTTGTGCAGTTGTTGGAGCTGGGAAACCTCAGAGAAATCAACATTCTGATATCCATCAGCATGACTGATCTCAGCTGTGAACTTCTCAGTGTAAATGATGAATAAGTGAGGTTGGTTCTGGCCAAAACCAACATGAATTGAGGAGTTGCCTGCTTTCAGCAGAGCTGTTTGTTTATGTGATGAGAATTTTAATATCCCAGGAGCTGATCATCCAACAGATTTCACCACCAGTGCTCATCATCTGTGCAAAACCAGGAACCTCCTGATGTGCTTCATACTGAAAATATTAGAAAGTTTCTCAAAACTATTCATACTTAAAATATTATAAAGCTTCTCAAACCCACTCATACTTAAAGTATTATAAATCTTCTCAAAACCATTCTCAGAATGTACTTGACAACTGCTGGATAAAAATAAATTTGTTTCAAATAGTTCTTTTAGCATTTCCAGCTCTGTAGGAAATTTAAGAATCATCCTTAACCTGTTTTCTTTCTTCCTAGACCTATCAGCCTAACAGTAGCCAAATGCTGGGACCCTACTCCCAGGAGTTATTTCACCATCCCCAGGGGTGAGTACACATTTAAACTCTTTGCTGGGTTCCTGGGAAGCTCCCAAGATCTGGAATATTTTCACCTATTTTGGCACCTAACAGATTCTACCCATTCAGTCCTTTAATTGTTTACTTTTGTATTGGGAGCCTGGGGTTCCACTGCCCATTGAGTTTCTGGGAGTTTTTCTCTTGGTTCACATCTTTGGATCCATCTCCTAAACTTTTGGGAAGTGATCTTAACCTAACAATTCATAAAAGGTTTGGAAATAATTATGCCAAGTGTTAAAAATCCTCATTTTCTCACAGTGAATCTTTAGAGAGAACTGAGTATTTTGAAGATGGGAGGGAAGCAGCAGTAATAGACATAAAAAAAACCCTAAAATTATCTTATTTTCATTAGCAGTAAAAGATCTGTGCTCATGTGACAAACACAGCTGCCTCCTGCTGGTGAGGGCTGTGCTGGTGGTGCTGTCCACAGAAGATGACAGTGGCAGTGAAGATGGGGTGGAATAAATGCAACAAACCAGTGCAGACGGTGGGAGTCCTCTTGAAACCCTTAGGAAAACCAGAGAAACAACAAGACAACAAGAGAAAACCTCTCAGATCTCTCAAAATCTTGGTGTTTGCTGCAAGTTTTGACCCCATTTTCTGTCCCTTTGTGGTGGTACAATCTATTGGATCTCACTCATGTGAACCCCTCAGAAAACCAGAGAAACAACAAGAAAAAAAAACGATAAAACCCCTCAGATCTTTCAAAATCTTGGTGTTTCCTGAAAATCTTGAGCCTGTTTTCTATCCCTTCGTGGTGGTGCCGACTATGGCACCTCACTCACACGAACCCATCAGAAAACCAAAGAAACAACCAGAAAACACGATAAAACCCCTCATATCTCTCAAAACCTCGGCGTTTCCTACAAATCTGGACCCCATTTTCTGTCCCTTTGTGGTGGTGCCGACTATGGCACCTCACTCATGCGAACCCCTCAGAAAGCCAAAGAAACAACAAGAAAACATAATAAAACCCCTCAGATCTTTCAAAATCTTGATGTTTGCTGCATTTCTGACCCTGTTTGCTGTCCCTTTGTGGTGGTACCATCTTGTGGAACCCTCAGAAAACCAGAGAAACAACAAAACACAGTAAAACCCCTCAGATCTCTCAAAATCTTGGTGTTTCCCGCAAATCTTGACCCTGTTTCCTGTCCCTTTTGCTCGCAGCTGAGCCGGTGCGGCCAATCGACCCCGCGGCGTGGATCTCTCATACCACAGCCATGACGGGAGCGTACCCCCGTTACGGTATGAGCCCCTCCATGAGCATCACCACATCTACCAGCTCCTCACTAACAAGCTCAATTCCCGAGTCGGAAAGTAAGTCACCCCCTGGCCAGCCCAGGGCAGGGGGCTGCTCGGGGCCACCAGGGCCCGGCCACGGGCACGGTGACAGCGGCGGCGCCAGCCAGGCCTTGAGTGGTTTCTCACGCTTGGGGAAAGCAGGAGAACTTTTGGCGAAGGTTGGAGGTTGATGTGCAGGTGTTTGGTCAGGGTTTTGTCTCAAGGAGAAGTGGTTGCTGGTGGATTTTAGTGGTAGGTTCAGGTTTTTCCACTCAGGTGCACATTTGGTTGGTTTTTAATAAATTTCAACGATAACGTTCAGGTTTCACTTGGGAAATCCTTCCCTGATATTCACATGGCCTTCTTTTATACTTTTGGTAAGTTCAGGTTTTTCTACTAATGTAGATGGGAGACTCCCTTCTTGCATTTAGTTGGTTTTTAATACATTTCAACAATAATGTCAATGTTTCCCTTGGGAAGTCCTTCCCTGATATTCACATGGCCTTCTTTTATATTTTTTAATCATTTTTTTGTTCTTCTTTATATTCCTAGAATTTATTGAGCAAGCTAAAACTAAATTTAACATCCTACGTGAAATTATGATTGGATTACAACCTGTTTCCTGGTTTGGCAGTCTGAAAGAGCCATATCCATGAAACCAAGAGGTTGGATTTTAAAGACAGGTTCAGGTTTATCCACTCAGGTGGATGGGAGAGCTGTCTTTTTGCATTTAGTTGGTTTTTAACAAATTTCAACAATAATTGTTTGTTGAAACAAGTGCTTTCTTATGAGAAATCCTTCCCTGATATTCATATGGCCTTCTTTTATGCCCAAAATGGGAGCATTTCAGATGCATCTCAGAATTTGCCATATTTGTACAGCAGCCAGAACTTTAAAAATACCAATTTTCTGTTCATATGCAGATCTCAGGTCTCCAAGAAAATACAATTTATTGCTCCCCAATATTAGTTTGTTGGTGTATTTTTTTTTTCCCAAGACATGTTGCTTTTTGCCACTAACCAAACTAACTTAAAGCAAAAGCAAAGTTTTAGTGTTTATTTGAGGTTTGTAAGTATTAAAGCTGCATGCAGAGCTGGTCTGGGATGTTTTCATGCATATTGGCAGTGCATGTATGGAAAGAAACATTTTCAGTTTTCATTGTTTCACATTTGCTGTACCTTTTTTTATCCAAAATTTTGGGTGGCTGGAAAAGGACAAAAGCAAAAGTGCTTTTGAAAGGTGGGTGATGTAGGGAACTGGGAGGGGAGGAGGGTTCTGGAATTCCTGCTGGAGAAGGGTCTGGGCTACAGACAGAGATAAAAATGAATTTTCTAGGACTGGAAGATGGGACAGGATGGAGGATTTGACAAATTCAACCTTGTTCTTATTTTATTGTAAAAAATGATGAGGAAAGTGTGAAACCTCTGGGGATCCAGTTCTGCCTGTAATGGTGTGAACTGGGAATGGCTGGGGAGGCATTTAGGAGTTTTTTTTAAAGTGTTCCACAAAAAAAATTGAGGGCGAAGCAATCCTGGGAGGAGTGGATTGTGAGGGGACCCTGGGAAGGGTTTTTGTAAGAAAATCCCTAATTTCTTCTGAGGAGGGAAGCTTTCTTCTATAATTTAATTTTCCTCATGAACGTCCAGCTCTTTAAATAAAAAACTGGACATGGATTGATCATGGTCACCCTTTCTACATGGAGATGGGAGGTGCTCCTGACAGGGAACCCCAAAAGAGCAAACCCCAAAAACTTCTCCCCCAGAGTTCCTGGGAAATTGAAATGGAAAATGATGGATCACAAAAACCCTTGGGTTTCCTTTCCTGCCAGTCTGGATGCAGAGAGGATCCTGCAGCTGCTTTGAGAAGTCAGGATGTGGGGATGCAGAATTTCTGTCACTAAACTGGTGGCCTTGAGCCCAAAATATGAAAAATTGCTGCAAATGCTGTAATTCACTCTGTGGATGAGGGTGCATTTGGGAATCTTTATGTCTTTATTTCCTTTTATTTCCTTTTGTTTTAATTTTTATTTTATTTTTTATTATTTTTATTTATTTTATTGTACTGTATTTTATTGTATTTATTTTATTTCATTTTATTTTTACAATTTTATTTTAATTTTTATTTTATTCTTTTATTAATTTTCTATTTTATTGTATTGTATTTATTTTATTTAATTTTTCCTTTTTTTTTTTTTTTTTTGCATCTGTTGGTAAAACTGTATTTTTATTTCATCCAAACTGGGAGCTGAGAAGTTCCTTCAGGCTGAGTTCATTTCACAGCAGCCAGTGGCCTCTCTTCCTTTCAGAATTAGAAGAATCTCCCTTAACTGTGAAGAGTGACATGGCTACTATTGTCAAGGTCATGCAGCTGCCAGACTCAGGCCTTGAAATTCGGGACAGGATGTGGTTAAAAATCACCATCTCCAATGCAGTGATAGGTAAGCAGACCCCAGAAATCCTGAAGAGGGAAAAAACCCAGTGATTTAATGAAAACAGGATAAAAAAACCTACCTTTTAATGAGCTTTTTTTTTATGTCTGTGACCTCTTCTATTCCATTTATGGCCAGGAAATAAGCTTGGCTCAGACAGTCCCATTTTAGATGTTCATTTGGCACAATGTAGCTGAGATGAGCCCGTGTCTCCCCTTGCTGTGCCCATTTCAGGAGCAGACGTGGTGGACTGGCTTTACACACACGTGGAAGGCTTCAAGGACCGCCGGGAGGCGCGGAAATACGCCAGCTCCATGCTGAAACACGGCTACCTCAGGCACACTGTGAACAAAATCACCTTCTCAGAGCAGTGCTACTACGTCTTCGGAGACCTCTGTGGCAGTAAGTCCCCAGCCGGGAAGGACAGAGCTGGCCCTGTGTCATTGCTGTGCCTTGAGGGTGTCCATTGTCCCCTTGTGTGTCCTCACAAAGAGGGATTTGCATGAGGGTGGCAGAGCTCTGGAGCTGCCCAGTGTAGCCATGATATTTTCTGAAAAATTCTTTTGTTAGGATTTTTTCTCCTGAGAAGCTGAGAGGCCTCAGGAACAAAATGTAACCAATGGTTATCTGCTGCTGTGGAATGCAACAGGTGCATCTTGATTGGTCTCATGTGGTTGTTTTTAATGAATGGCCAATCACAATCCAGCTGTCTTGGACTGTCTGGTCAGTCACAAGATTTTATTATCATTCCTTTCTATTCCTTGCAAGCCTTCTGATGAAATCCTTTCTTCTATTCTTTTAGTATAGTTTTAATATATAATTTTGTTTTAATATAATATATATCATAAATATAATATATATCATAAATATATATAATAAAATAGTAAATCAGCCTTCTGAAACCTGGAGTCAAGATTCTCATCTCTTCCCATGTCAGGGCTGCCTGAAAACTTCCACAGCCCAGAGGAGGTGGAGTCTCTCTGGAGATATTCCAAACCCAGCAGGACACATTCCTGTGTCACCTGCTCCAGAATTGGACAGGGGGATCTCCAGAGGTCCCTTCCATCCCTGCCTCTCCTGGGGTGGCCCAGAACAGGGGACATCACCCTGAAATTGTGTGACAAGTGGCTGGTGCTCCCTGGTAGCAAGGAGAGCTCCTGGAGGAGGATGAACTCATCAAGCAAAGCACTGAGGACAGCAGGATTTATTTCTGGTGGTGCCACACTGATGTCATAGGTTTTAGCTTTTTTATTTTCCAGATTCTGTACTGATGCCTCAGGTTTTAGTTTTTCTCTTTTTCACATTCTGTGCTGCTTTAGTGGGTGGGTCTGGGCTTCATATTATGGGATGGTGAGCTCTGTGCGCAGAGCAGAGAGAAAAAACAATTCCTGCTCCAGCTGGGGACCAAGGACAAATGATCCAAATCTCAGCCCAGGAGCACAAACAGCGTGGGCTGGAGAGAGAAAAACAAGCAGGATGAGACTTCATAAGTGAAAGCTTATTAATTAATTATGAATTATGAATGAATTGTGAATAATTGGACAATGAACTGCAATATGCAAATGGAGCAGAACTTGTAAAAGTGACAGACCCTGTGCCCGGTCGTGCGTTTTGGGACCATTTTGGTTCATCCTGGGTTCATTTGGGGACCAGTTTGGTTCATCCTGGGTTCATTTTGGGACCGTTTGGTTCATCTTGGGTGTAGCCCTGGCTGGGCTCTTGTGCTGCCCAAGGTGGATCCATTGAGGAGAAACTTTTAATAAATTCCTGCTTTATTCTTTAGCTCTGTCTAGTCCCTGTTCTAGGGCAGCTTTCACATTCCCTGCTGTCAGTCCCAGTGGAACAAGGGGATGTCCCCACCCTGTCCTCAACCCTTCCCTCCCCTCTCCCTGCTGTGTGAGAAGGCTGATTCCAAGGCATTGCTAAACTTCAAAAACCTCCATAAATAAATTCACAGTGATCATTTTACCTGCTGAGTAAGAATTTTTCCCCTTTTTTCTTTCCCAGATCTGGCTGCACTGAACCTCAACAACGGTTCCAGCGGCGCCTCTGACCAGGACACCCTGGCTCCTCTCCCACACCCTGCTGCTCCCTGGCCCTTGGGCCAAGGATATCCCTACCAGTACTCTCTGCCCCCTCCTTGTTTCCCCCCAGCCTACCAAGATCCTGGTTTCAGCTATGGCAGTGGCAGTGCAGGCAGCCAGCAAAGTGAAGGTAAGCTGGGACAAAAGCGTTTTATCCCACAGCTCTCATTGTCCCCCATCATCTGCTTGAGGTCCTCGGTGCTCTCTGTGCTTGTCTTGTGTTTTTTTTGCTCCCTGCATGGATTTTGTGCAATGAATTAAAGGTGTTTGTGGCTCTGGAGGAGGGGGTTTGGCTTTCAGCTCTCTGTGGGAAGTGCCAGGTTTAACCCAGGCAGGGATTGCCAGCAGTGGGGTTGGTGTTGCTGGAATTGAGGTGATTTCTCTGCTGCTGGGTTAGAACCAAGGTGCTCTTGGCTTGCAGGTCAGTGCTCAGCACAAAAGGAAAATCACATTTTTTGTAAGTGGGAGGTGGCCAGCCAGGGCTTTCCAGGGCTGAAACACTGCTCCCAGGGAGGAGAGTCTCTGCTGGCAAGTGTGACAGGGACAGGAAGAGAATTCTGCATGGATTAAAGACCTGCCCTCCTCCTTTTCTGCCCTAAATTCATTTTAACCTTAGTAAATTAAATCATGTCCTTTTTTTGCTGTAGAGATGCTATTTTTAATTTTTTATTTTATTTTAGACCACTCCCAGAGTGAGTTTTCCTTTTGGGAATGCTGCCAGTAAAGAAGGGGTGAGGATTCCTTGTGTTTTTTCAGTGAACATCCAATAAATTGGATGTCACTTATCCCTATTCACCACAGCCAGTCAGATTTTACAAAATGGCACAAAAGGGTTTCACAACAGGGGATTTTAGACCAGCTGCATGTCACCTTATCCCAAAATAAGAAATATCCATGAGGAATCTCCCAGAGGCTTTAGAATTGGAAACTGCCCTGGACAGAAAGCGGGGGTGGTTTTTTGGCAGCTGCTTCTGTGAGCTGTAGGAATTCTCTCCCTGCTGCTGGAATAGGAAAGGAAAGGTGGCACTCCTAAAAAGTGCCAGGGTGTTCAGCTCTGAAAGTTTTCCACACTTTTCCTGGTGGAAACCAATTTCTGTGCTGTTTTCTTGCCTTGTAACTGTTATTCCCTTGTTTTGTCCTGAGCAAGCATTAGACTGAAGGATTCCTAGAGGAATGGCTGACTCTAGGGGATTGGTAAGCCTCAAATCCCTCCATGATGAATTCACAGCATGATCATTTTTAGATTCTCGTGACCCCAAATGTTTAGCTGTATTTTGGTTTCGCTTCTTTTCTTAATTTAAAATTTTATTTTTATTTTGAATTGTCTTGGACGCTCGATCTGTCTCAGTGCGGAGTGGTGTGGCATTGGCATATCAACCTGTGGGACTGTGCTGCAGCAGCTCAGAGGGGAGAGAATCAGCTGGGAAAATCCCATCCCCAGGCTCTCCAGAAAATAAATAATCCAAATTTATTATGGTGTCACCCCTCTGGATGGATTTCTCTGCCAGTGCCCTTGCACTGCCCATTAATTGGTGGCCTTTAATCTTTAAATAAAAATCCTGGTGGCCAGGTGGTTCAGGCAGGGGTTGGGAGTGCTGGAGCACAAGGCTGCACTGCTCACTCTTAAAACAGTGTTAAATTTGGGGGTTTGTGTCCTCTCTCATTTTTCTGCACTATTAAATCATAACAATCAGCAAATACCACTGCAGAGACCCAGGCTTGGAATATTCACTTAAAATCCAGTGGTTTTGTGGTCTGTTTTCCATCTCTCTGGCACTCTGCAGAAAATGCAACCTTTCCCCCCAAAATCCAGTGTGGTTTCCCATTTCTCCAATCAGGTGGAGCAGCAGAAAGTGATGGGCAGAAAGTGGTCTGTAATTCAAGAAGGAGCAGCCCAAAATAATTCTCTTTTTCCCATTTCTGTGATTTATTTAAACTCAAAAGCTGGTCCCCTGTTCTGCTGACTGGGGATCTTTTTGGGAAGTCCATTTTGCACTAAGGTGCAGGAATTTAATGGGATATTCCTTAGATTGATTAGTTGGATTTTTAAAAAAATAATTAGTTTGGAACTGTCTCCTAATCCGTCTGTCATGGGAACAGAGCAAGACCTTCAGCTTCCATAAAAAAACAGTTTTGGAAGTTTAGTAAAGCTTGTTTTTAGTAACAACTCAGCTGATACTCAGTGGCAATCCTTTGGTTTTCCAAGGTGATTTAGTGGCCTCTCTTGGGAACAATATCCTGGTGTTACTGATTTGGGGTAGGGCAGCTCAGGAACTGTTTCCTAGGGAATTCTCCAAGCAGGAGATTCTCCAATTCTCCAGCACAAGGCTTTAGTGAGGAATTTTAAAAGGACCTCCCCACTGAAGCCAACAAAACTTCACAGATTTAAGGGTGACAGAGAAGGCAAAGGGGTTTCTTTCAGAAAAGGTGATTTTAAAAGGAATTTTAAAAGGACCTCCCCACTGAAGCAAACAAAACCTGAGTGATTTGAGGGTGACAGAGAAGGCAAAGGGGTTCCTTTTGGAAAAGGTAATTTTAAAAGGACCTCCCCAGTGAAACCAACAAAACCTGAGTGATTTAAAGGGGACTGAGAAGGCAAAAGGGTTCCTTTTGGAAGAGGTAATTTTAGAAGAACCTCCACACTGAGGCCAACAAAACCTCAGGGATTTATGGGTGACAGAGAAGGCAAAGAGGTTTCTTTCAGAAAAGGTAATTTTAAAAGTAATTTTAAAAGGACCTCCCCACTGAAGTCAAAAACCTTGGGGATTGAAGGATGACTGAGAGGGCAAAAGGGTTTCTTTTGGAAAAGGTAATTTTAAAAGGACTTCCCCACTGAAGCCAACAAAACCTCAAGGATTGAAGGGCGACAGAGTAGGCAAAGGGATTTCTTTCAGAAAAGGTAATTTTAAAAAGAATTTTAAAAGGACTGAGTGATTTAAAACCTGAGTGATTGAAGGATAACAGAGTAGGCAGAGGGGTTTCTTTTGGAAAAGGTACAAAATAAAGCAGAGACAATTAGAATTAAACCTCATTTGCTTGAGTCAAACCCCAAATTCCTGCTTTTTTCTGCTGCCTCCCTCTCCTGGACTGGATTTGAGCTGGAATTCAGCTGCTGCTTTCCCTGTGCAAGCCCGGAGCTGTGTCCGTGTGTCCCCATGCATGGCACGACCCCATCGCTGAGCCACCACCAGCACGTGGGCCTCACAGCAGAGCCCAGCTCATCCTGGCTCTTTTTCTCTCCTGTTTTTGGGCTGTTAGGGAGCAAAAGCAGCGGCTCCAACCGGAGCACCAGCGAGACCAGCAGGAGAGCAGCGGGCAGGGAGAAGGAGCGCAGCAAGTCTGGGGGCAGCGGCAGCGAGTCGGAGCCGGGCGCGCGCCGCGAGCGCCCGCTCAGCCAGCTCAGCCAGCGCTCTGCCAGCGACAGGAGCCACCAGAGCCACCACTCTTATGGTCCCCCAGGGCTGCCCCCCTTGTACAGCCTGCCCAAGCTGGGCTCCAAGGGGCTGGGCAGCAGCGGGCCCCCCGGAGCACCCCCGGTGCGCGAGCTGAGCGCTGTGCCGCCCGAGCTCACCGCCAGCCGCCAGTCCTTCCAGAAGGCCATGGGCAACCCTTGCGAGTTCTTCGTGGACATCATGTGAGAGGAAGTGCCTTCAAAAGACTCTGCTTTTTGGTTTGGTTTTTTGGTTTTTTTTTTTTTTTGGGGGGGGGGTGGGTTGTGGGATGCTCGGTTGGAAGAGGCTTGGCTGTCTTGCATGTCACACCTTCCTGTTCGCGAGTGTGTCGCAGAAAAGAGAAAAAAAATCAACAAAACTGAACAAACAAAAAAAAAAAAAAAAAAAAAGAAAAAAAATTACAAACACCCCACTCCTCAAGCTACAAAAATGAAGAACAAAATCTCCTGGGATTGTTAAATCGACGGCATCTTTTTGTTCTGTTTGTTTTTTCTCCCCTGCCCATCTCGTTTTGGATTGTGAATGGCTGGTGTATGTTCACATCTTAATGAGCTTTGGTCATTGTGGCACCTACTTCAGTGGAATTAGTGTCTCTTTCCGGGCTGATTGGAGGACTGCTATTTCACATGACTTCTGAATTCCTGACAATGCATAGGAGCACTTTGATTTTTATTTTTTTTCCCCTGCTTTTTCTCTTGCAAGGACAAAACAAAAAAGGACTGCTGGCTGGTATCGGGGATACTGCCTTGGAATGCTGGTTCTTGGATACATCCATAGCTCTAAGCAGACATGGCACCCACAAGTGCTTGGAAAGGAGCAGGATCCAACCAATTCCTAGAGGAAAACTAACTTGTGGCTACTTTCTGCTGACTAGGCAGTATAAATCAATCTTTCTTGGGTTGAGGGTTTTTTTTAAAAGATATTCTATCAAGGGAGTGCTGGAGTCTTGCTACTGTTTGTGTTCATTGTGCAGAACTTGTAAAGCTATTTCCTTCAGTTATTTCCTTATTTCCCAAGAGGAATTTTCCAGCTGCACTGGGTTCCTGGGCATTTCAGTCACATCCCTGCTGCCAGGTGTGGCTGTTCCCTCTGGATGTGCACTTGCTTGCAGATTGGAAGAGTTATTCCCACAGAAATAGGAAAATTGCTGCAGTTCTGTCAGCTTTGCCCTCTTGAAGGGGCTGTTTATCCCATTCCAGCAGGGAAATCCTGGCTCCCACTGGGACATGGGACATCTTCTTTGTGATCCCTCCTTCCTTTCTCACCTCAATCTTTCTCTTTTTTGTTAAAACAGAGACCTGGAGATGCCTGATCCCCCTGGCAACATTTCTAAGCACAGTGGGCAGAGAAGTGTGAGGGTATCTGAGAACAGATCAGAAATGGAACAAAAAGAAATCCTTACCCTGAAACTGAGTGAGACCCACCCTGGGGCTCCCCAAAAATAAATCCTTCACCCTTGACAGCAAGTTAGACCCACCCTGGAGCTCCTGAAAATTAAATCCTTACATTTGACCCTGAGTTGGACCCACCCTGGAGCTCCCCAAAATTAAATTCTTACCCTGACACTGAGTGAGACTCACTCTGGAGCTCCTCACAGGGAAATCCTTACCCGGACACCAAGGGCGACCCACCTTGGAGCTCCCCAAAAATAAATCCTTACCCCTGACAGCAAGTTAGACCAACCCTGGAGCTCCTCAAAAATAAATCTTTACCCCTGACCCTGAGTTAAACTGACTCTGCAGCTCCCCACAAAGAAATCCTTTTCAAATTCTCAAGAAGAACCCCCTGACTCCTCCTCCTGCTGAGGAGCTCTGCTGTTGAATATCCCCAAGATTTAATTTCTGGCTATTTCTGTTCTGAGGCTCTAGAAATTAAATTCAGGCAGCTTCAGGGATGTTTAAGAAGCTTTTTTGAGGCATGGTGAGCACAGCCATGCTCTCATGTGGCTCATTTAATGACGCCACTCTGGCATTTGACCATGGGGCCATTCCTCAGTTAAATTCTCTTTTGTGAGATCCCTGATGCTGGAAGGATTTAGGGCAGGTGCTTTAAAATCAGTTTTTACTGTAAATAAGCATCTTCTCCACTGGTAAGAAGCTGCTTTTTGGTCTGTTCTGTGCTTTTTTGGGTAAATATCCAAGGTGGATGTGAGGAGAGAACATCTTAGAACAATCTTTGTCTCTGTGTACACACAGTTCATTTGTGAAAATGAAAACCTGACCCTTCAAAATGTTCAAAATTTTCACCCTGAAAACCGACTCTTCAAAATGTCCTTTTAATTCTGATTTTTCCTTCTTTCCTTTTCAAAATGTCCTTTTAATTCTGATTTTTCACTTCTTTCCTTTTCCCACCTCCCTTTGTCAGAGACTCCAGATGTTTGTGGGAATGGGAGACTCAATTTCCCTTTCCTTTCCACAGGAGCCAGGAATTCGGGAAACTCTCACTCAGCCCATTTCTGGGCTTCTAAATTAATTTCCTTTGCAAAAACCTCCCCCAAAAAAGGCTGCCCAAGGCTTCTGAAAGCAGAGCTTTCATCACCACCCTTGGGTGGCTCCTCCAAAAGAGGCCCTGCCTAAAGCTTGACTGTACGACAGTCAGGAAGGGACTTTTTTGTCCTTCCCTCCTCCTCCCACATGCGAAGCTGACTTGGTCAATTATTCTGAAAGACTGGCACTTAAGTCAGGGTGAAGGAGTGGTGGGATTCTGCTCTGTCTCCAGAAGACACTGCTGAGCAGGCTGTGACGTTACTGACAATCACTAGTGGTTCTACTTTTAAATTAATTGTGATTTTTTTTCTGGCATTTTATGTATTATTATTTCTCTGGCTCTGTTTGTTTTAAGGCAAAACTCAAAGGGCTGGAGGAAAAAAAAAAATCTCCTTTTAATATTTTCAAAAAAAGAGATTAAAGCTGGGGGCTGAGCTTTTCACCCATATTTAATTTCCATATTTAATTTCCAAGAGTTGCAGTTTCCACACCTGCTGGGGGTTGGCTTTTGTCTCGTGGTTTTGCTGTTGGCAGAAACTGTTCTGTGTCTTGCTGGTCTTTGCTGCTATGTTGAAAAAATGACTTTTTTTTAAAATGTGTGTGCTTGTGGGTCACCCTGGGACGAGGCTGGGAGTCCCCAGCAGATGTGGGAATTTTTTTTTTTGCTGAGGAAATTCAGGCTGGAGGAGGTGGATCCTCTTGAACAGTGCAATATTGAACAGTGACACAAAAATCTGCATTTTTTTCCCTCCCCATCCTGGGCTGAAAGTCGGGTCTGAATCTTTGCCAGATCTGTTTCCTCAAGGGAACAAAAATGAGATTTCCTAAATCCCATCCTTTGTGTCTTTCCTGTCCTGCTGCATTCCCTGCAGGATCCTGTGCCAGCCATGCCAAGGGAGCTGCCCACAGTGCAGGGGAATTGTGCCGGGGAAAAGAAAATTTGGAGGCTGGAGTGCTGCAGAGCCAAAATTTCTTACCCACCAGGGCCTGCAAGTGAATTTTGATGAATTTTGATGAATTTTGCTGAATTTTGATGAATTTGGGCTCCAGCATTTCTTACCCACCAGGGCCTGCAAGTGAATTTTGATGAATTTTGATGAATTTTGATGAATTTTGATGAATTTTGATGAATTTTGATGAATTTTGATGAATTTGGGCTCCAGCATTTCTTACCCACCAGGGCCTGAAGGTGAATTTTGCTGAATTTTGGTGGATTTTGGCTCCAGCATTTCTTACCCACCAGGGCCTGCAGGTGAATTTTGCTGAATTTTGATGGATTTTGATGGATTTTGGTAGATTTTGGCTCCAGGGAGAGCTTTGCTGTGCAGGGCATGGGAGCACCCTCAGAGCAGGAGCCCGAAGGAATTGGGTTAAAGCAATTCTTCGATTATTTTTTCAAATAATGTTATTTTTATTCTGCAGCTGAGCTCCCCCCTCCCTGCAGCAGGGATGTTTGGGGGCTTCTGGAAAAGGGGCAGAAAAAACTTGGGGTGATTTCTCTCACCCCAAGAGGCAGCATCTGCACAGGAGGTGTCCCCACCCAGTATTTAAGCCCTGAAGAGTAAATTTTTTTTGGCAAATAGTCTTAAAAGCATGCTGGTGTCTTTTGCCTCCTGTTAATGAATCTGCTTTTCTAAGGAATCAGTCCCCTGGACACTTTATCCAAAGGTTTTATTGGATGGCAAGCAATGATGCACAGATGTTGAATTTTGCTACGATTTTTATTTTCTCTCTGATTTTTGTTCTCTCCCCTCCCGAGACTTGACAGCTCATGGGTTGATGTAATTGTTTTGGTTTTGGTTTTTTTTTATTTTAATTTTTTGTTTTTGTTTTGCATTTAACTGGATTGTAATAAGATTGACTTAAAATTATTAATTCTAATCAGTGATTAGAAATACATGTAAAGAATTTTATGTACAGTAGAGGAACAAAGTTTCATGATTTTAAATAATGAAAACCCAGAACTATCACCTATTCTAGAACTGGTTCTACTCCAAGAGTGACCTCTTATTAGCATGGACTGCACTGTTCCTGTTAAATGTCTATTGCATAATTGAATTCTTTTTTGTAGATATTGTATTAAAACCCAAGTGTCTGTATAGTTAATATATAGCTGCTTATGTGTAAATGCTATTTTAAACACTAAAAAGCTTTTAATTTTATGTGATAACCACAGTGTATGTGTTCAGTTCTTTGCAGTATTTCATTGTGATTTATTTCCTAAACCTTGCCAATTTTTGGACTCTCCAGCAGAATCAAGAATCACTGGGACACCCTTTGTAAATTCTGCTGAGCCTTGGGTTTGTCAGGACACCCTGGAGGCTCAGCTGGACTTGAGATTTGAAGGTTTTTCCAGCCTCAAATTATTCTGATTTTCCAGCTTAAATAAAAAGAACAAGCACAGCTTGGTGAGGCAGATTCCTTCTTCCCAGCTGGTACAGATCACACAGCAAGGGGAGAGTGAAACAGCATTTAAATACCATAAATCCCAGCATTTTCCAGTGAGGAGGATATGAAATAATCAGAATTTAAATGAAAATTAAATGGTCAGAATTTAGGTGAATATTAAATGATTAGAATTTAAGTGTATATTGAATGGTCAGAATTTAAGTAAATATCAAATGATCAGAGTTTAGATGAATATTAAATGGTCAGAATTTAGGTGAATATTAAATGATCGGAATTTAAGTGAATATTGAATGGGTCAGAATTTAAGTGAATATCCAATGATCAGAGTTTAGGTGAATATCAAATGGTCAGAATTTAGGTGAATATTAAATGGTCAGAATTTAAGTGAATCTTAAATGGTCAGAATTTTGGACAGCCTTTTCCTGCAGGGCCTGGTGGAGTTAAATCAGATTTTTTTCCTTTCCCTATTTCTGGAATGATGATCAAAAGTTATTTAATGTTTCTCTGCTATGGAGCCACAGCCCTGGAGGAGGAATACTGAGAACTTCAGGTGGTTGTGAAGAATTCCTGCAGGCTCCAGGAACAAGAACTCCAGGCTCCAGGTCAGAGTTTTTGTTTTTTAAATCACACTGAGGAATAATTTTAGATGGAGGTGATCACAAAAATTGGGGACAAATAACTTTGCCGTGCACCAAAAAGTTCTTTTTTTTTTTTTTTTTTTAATGAAAATGTTCAGTGGTTTAGATTAATTTACAAATTCTTTAAAAAAACTTTTAGGGAAAAAAAGAGCAGAAATGGAAAAACTTTTAAGGAATAAAAGAGCAGAATAATTCCTTGTCAACAGGAGTGGGGAAAAGAAAAACCTTGGTGATGTGACTGGGTACTGACTGGATACTGCCTGGCAAAAATGTGAAGTTTTGGGTGAATTTTGCCTGATTTTGGGGAGGGAGGAAGTTTCTGCTGTGCCTTTGGAGGGTGAGATTTGCACAGAGCTCATTTCCATGAGCCTGTCCCTGATTTTCATGGAACACAAATGGACTGAGCTGGGATTTGAATGGGAAATGCCTCCTCTGTGTCCCACACAGCACTGCTGGCACCTGCCAGAATGTTCTTTTTACTCCTCTTTTATTGGGTTTATTTGACAATTCTGACAAGGCTTGGGAAAGGCTGATACCTGCCAGAATGTTCTTTTTATTTCTGTTTTATTGGATATATTTGATATATCAGAATTATTGTATAAATCTTACAAGGTTTGGGAAAGGCTGGTACCTGCCAGAATGTTCTTTTTGCTCCTCTTTTATTGGGTGTATTTGATATATTAGAATTATTGTATTATTCTGACAAGGCTTGTGGAAGGATTCCTGGATCCATCTCAGGAGCTGTTAATTAATAAGAAAGGGAAATTACTGGAAGTGTTTAGAGGGAAGTGCTGTTGGTGACTCACACTGCCAGACTTGAGAGATTGGTGTAAAATATCATTTCTGGAGGTTCTTCCATTAACTGAACCTAATTTTGCTCCTTTTTGGGGCTGAAATGTGTTTGCAGAGAGGAGGGAGAGGATGGACTTGTGAGCCCTGTGCTTTCACAACTCTAATTCAGATGTGATTGTTCCTGGGGCCACAAAGTGCTCATAAACAGGATTTTCTCCTTAAAATGCAACTTCTGTGAGGAGCAGGTGCCACAAGGAGTGGTTTATTGTCTGCTGGTGCAGACAATAAAAGTGCTCATTTTCTCTTTAAAATCAACAGGATTTTCTCCTTAAAATCCAACTTCTGTGAGGAGCAGGTGCCACAAGGAGTAGTTTATTGTCTGTCCTCCTCTTGCTGCTCCTCAGAGTGGTTCTGGCAGTAATAAAAGTGCTCATAAACAGGATTTTCTCCTTAAAATCCAAATTCTGTGAGGAGCAGGTGCCACAGGCTGTGGTTTATTGTCTGTCCTCCTCTGGCTGCTCATCAGAAAGGTTCTGGCAATAATCCCTCGTGTTCAGATCAGGCCTGAACACCAAGATGTAGCACTTGGGCACAAAGTAACTGCCCAAAATGCCCAGGGTGGTGGCCAGGATGGTACAGATCTGGGTGACAGCCCTGAGCACTGTCCTGAGCGTGGCAAAAATCACCAGGAAGAAAATCCAGATGATGAAATAGATGAAGGTGGCAAAGGTGATGCCCCTGGCCACGTTGTACCTCTTGCCTGGGGTCTGCACCATGAAGGTGCACAGGAAGCAGACGAAGGCCAGGCAGCTGTTGTAGCCATGCAGGAGGGCAAAAGCAGCCCAGGACTGGGTGCCACACACCAGCAGCACCTCCCTGGGCAGGGATTCATAGTCAGCCACCAGGTAATCAGGGCCCAGGTGGAGGTGGCACCAGCAGAGCAACACCTGGGTGAGGATGGACACGGCCACCACCAGCCAGGCCCTGCCGTGGGTCACCCAGCGCAGCAGCCTGGGGGCACAGCGGGGGAATTCTGTCACCAGGGTGATCTCCAGGGCCTTGGGCAGCAGGGAGGAGAGGCAGCCATTGAGGCACAGGGCATAGCAGAGCTGCTGCAGCGGGCACAGCGCCGCGCTGGGCCTGCCCACGTGCAGGCAGCAGCTGAGGCTCTGCAGCAGCAGCCAGAGCAGGGCCAGGAGGCTCCTGGCACCTCCTGCCAGCTGCACCAGGGGGCTCTGCAGGTGCTGCAGGAACAGCAGGGCTGCCCCGCAGCTCAGGGCTGCAGTGAGGGCCACCAGGGTCAGCAGGGCCACGGCCAGGGGTTCATCCCAGGACAGGAACCGCTCGGTGCGGTCGTGGCAGCGCGTGCTGCGGGTGGGAGCCCACTGGTGCTGTGGGCACGGGGAGCAGCTGGTGCTGTCTGCAAAGAGAGACTGATCAGCACTGGAGACCTGTTGAGGTGGGATTTCAACCCCCCCAGAACTCAGGCCCCTCCCCTGAAGATGCCCTGATGGGTATCACCACAGACGTGGCGTTTGGGGTGAAAAAAAAGTGTCTCCAGCCAGCCATAAGTGTCTCTGGGGTGAAACACCACACACCCAGTGAAACACCACACATTCAGCCGTCCAAAAGTGGTTTTGGGGTGAAAAGTATCTCCAGTTAGCCAAAAGTGTCTCTGGGATGACACATCACACATCCAGCTGACCAAAAGTGTCTCTGGGGTGATCCAACTGGCCAAAAGTGTCTCTGGGGTGAAACACCACACACCCAGCCAGCTAAAAGTGCCTGGGGTGAAACACCACAGTTGCTCCTGTTTGGTTCAGCACCAAGGGCCAGACAAGCTCAGGCAAGTCCCATCCAGATATATTGGTAAATATTCCAATAGGGACCTGCCACCCCTGGGGGAGGATCACACAGGGATCTGGTGGTGGTTTGGGTGGTGTTTCCCCTCCCTCCAAGGTGTGTTGGATGTCCAGAGTTTGTGGTAGTTCAGCCTCTGCTTTTCCACCCTCATCCCTGAAGGATCCTTGTGTTTCTTGCCTCTATTTCCTTCCCCCAGCAATCCCAGGATTTTATCCTCTGCCTCTCTTCTACCCATGCCCTCAGAATTCCATCCTAGCCCTCTCTCCAAGCTCTGCAGATAAAACATAAATGTTGTCCTCATTTTCCTTCCCTCTGGGCCCAACAGGGGCAGGTCCCAGTGAGGAGCAAGACAGGGAGGAGAGCTTCCAGCTCATCACCTCAGCCTGGAGACAGAATAATCCACTTAAAGCCTTTCAATTGCCCAGAGCTCACCTGTGCTGCTCCAGAAGGTGTTTTCTGAGCAGTCTGTGCAGTCATAGCAGCAGAGGTTGAATCCTTTTATTCTTCTGAATTGCCCTGGTTGGCAGCGCCTGAAGCACTCGGATGTGGGCTCCTGGCAAAGGGCAGGAGTGAACATCAGCCAGGATGAATAAATCTCCAAGAAATCAGAAGGAACTGATCGGAAGGAACTGATCAGAAGGAAATGATGGAAGGAACTGATCAGAAGTAAGGAATGTGCCATTTTTACCTTCTTGTCTGGGGTGTGGAACTGGATCTGGGACGTCCGGACGTACAGGGACTGGTCGTAGTCCCCCACGGGCAGGTAGGTGACAGTGCCATCCCTCCAGTCCCAGAGGATCAGTTTGTAGCCCGTGTTTGTGCCGTGGGATTGATCAAACCTGAAGCTCTGCCCGTTCACCTCAAAGGGGAGGGTGTTCATGAAGTGCAGCAGCTGGGGAGGAAATGAAATCAAAATGGATTTTGGTCCAGTTCTTGTTTGGAGGTGACAGTTCTGCCAGCTGACATCAGCTGTGCCTTAGGTGGGCTAAGATTGTGCCAACCTGGCTGTGAGGTGACAAAAATTGGCTGTTTGTCCCTCAGATCTGCCCTCACCTGTAGGGCAACAGCCTGGTCAGAAAGCGAGAAAACTTTGTTTTCTCACAGTGGATTTGGGAGACTTTTTAGGGAGCTGTAGAAAAACAATGATAACTTGTTATATAAACAACCTGCAGGTGCTGTTTTCCTACTCTGTTTGTTCTTCTCAAGGACTGTTTGTGAGAAAGATGTTCTTGTTAATTATCCAGTCAAGTAGAATGTGTCAAATCTGTCTATGAAAGAGAGGATTTTCATATTAAACTTGAAAGGGACTATCCTGCAAACCAGCCTTGGAGTGAATTTGTGCCATTTCTGCCTCAATGGTGCCACTCACCTGCCAGGACCTGACAGGTGTTTTGGGACACCCTTTGGAGGTGCAGCCCAGAGCCCTGTGCAGGGCATGGGCCACGCTGTACACGGCCACGTGCACGGGCTGCACCGGTGTCACCCCCAGCATGGGCCAGATGTCCCCGAGGGTGACATTGCCACACTGCCCACAGTGCGTGTCCAACACCTCGGTGTCCTCCAGCCCGCTGAGCTCCCGGGAGCGCCGGCAGAACTCCTCCTGAGCCACAGAGCTGAACAGCTCAGCCACGAACTCCTGGAAGCCTGGCACTGTCCCTGTCCTCATGACAAAGCCCAGCACTGTCCCCACGCTCTGGATGTTGGGGACAGAGGTGGCGATGTCCGACAGCAGCCAGGCCTCGCTGCCCAGCCAGACCTTCTTGCCCAGCCCCATGGCCAGGCTGTGCTGCAGCAGGGCCTGGGCTGGCACGCTGTGTGCAAACAGCACGATCACGTTGACTTTGGTGCTGTTAATTAATTTAATTGTGTTCTCCAGCTGCTTGGTGGCGTCAGGCTCGGCCAGCTCAGTGGGGATGAGCCCCTCGAAGGCGATGCAGATGCTGTTGGTGCCAGCCATGCTGAGGAAGAGCGCCTGGGCTCCCCGGCCGTACTCATCATCGCTGGCCACCGTGGCCACCCAGTTCCAGCCAAAGTGGTTGAGGAGCAGCACCACGGCCTCCACCAGGTTCTTGTCGCTGGGCACCGTGCGGTAGAAGGACGGGTAGAGCTCCGTGTTGCTCAGGGCCTCGCTGCTGGCACCGTAGCTCACCTGGAGGGGAAAGATCTCACAAAGAATTCCAAAAGTTTATTAACACCTTATCAAAAATACAACATTGAATGGAAAAATTCTTAAAAAGCTTGGGAAAGGATTCTTGGATGCATCTCGGAGCTGTTGAGTAAGAAATTTACTTGAGAAATTTCTGTAAGAAATTTACATTATTATTTAAGAAATTTCCATAAGAAATTTATATTAATACTTGAGAAATTAATATTAAAACATAAATTTCTATAAGAAATTTCTATTAAAACTTGAGAAACTCCTATAAGAAATTTGTATTAATATTTAATAAATTTCTGTAAGAAATTTATATTAATACTTAAGAAATTTCTATAGGAAATGTATATTAATACTTAAGAAATTACTATAAGAAATTTATATTAAAACTTCAGAAATTCCTATAAGAAATTTATACTAATACTTGAGAAATTACTGTAAGAAATTTTATAAGAAAAGGAAACTACAAGGAGTGTTTAGAGGGTTAGACAGTCATATAAAACATCAATTCTGGAGTTTGTTTCATTACCCAAAGGGGAGAATCGTGCTTCTCCAGAGAGGAGCTGGAGCTGTTCACTAAGAAATTTACTTAAATTCATATAAGAAGTTTATATTAATAGTTAAGAAATTACTATAAAAATTATATTAAAACTTAAGAAATTACTACAAGAAATTTATATTGAAACTTATTAAATTACTAGAAGAAATTTGATAAGAAAAGGAAATTACGAGTAGTGTTTAGAGGGTTCGGCATTCACACAAACCGTCAGTTCTGGAGTTTGTTTCATTACCTACAAGGGAGAATCCTGCTCCTGCAGAGAGGTTTTTTACCTGTGGGATGAGGAAGGAGCTGAAGAGCTTGGCCGTGAGCAGGCACAGGTCGGATTTGTGGGGCCCGATGACGGCGGTGACGCGGGGCTGGTACTCGCTGTAGTCACACAGGACCCCGATGGCCCTGGTGCCATTGCGGGTGAGGAAGAGGAGGCTGGGCTGAAGGGCCACCAGGGGCTCAAAGCAGGTGTCACGCAGGTCATAGCCCAGGGTGAGCCCTGGCAGCAGCCAGCTGCTGTTGTTGATCTGCTCGATGGCAAACCTCATGGCCAGAGCCCAGATCAGCCCATCCGTGAATAACCTGGGGACAGCAGGGACAGGACCTGTGCTGCACCTGGGACTGAGCTTCTTCATGCAGGAAAAGCTAATTTTTTATTAGATATTTTATTAGCATAACTGATTTTTATAGATATTTTAAAATAATTATTTTATTAGCATAACAGATTTTATACATATTTTTATAGAATTATTTTTATTAGCATAACTTGTTTTTATACATTTTATATAATTATTAGCATAACTGATTTTTATACATATTTTTATAGAATTATATTATTAGCATAACAGATTTTATATATTTTTATAGAATTATTTTATTAGAATAACTTATTTTTATCCATTTTTCATGTTTATATTTTTCTATACTTCTTTTATTAACATAACTTATTTTTATACCTATATTTCTACATTTATTTATATATTTAGGTGTTTGATTATTTTACAATTTAACTGTGTGATTCAATTTAACTGATTCATTTACAATGTAACTGTTTTATTCAGTTTAACTGATTTTTTTACAACTTAAGTGTTTGCTTCAAACCCCTAGGAAGCCAGTGCCACTAAAACCTTTTATCAAGGTGAGACCAAAGCTTGTCAGCACCAAAAAACCACAAACCCGTTTCCATTCTGGGACCTGGTGATGTCCCAGTGCTCCAGCTCTCCTCTATCCCGTGGCATGTTTTCCCTTTTCCCCCAGCCCCAGCCCTCACCTGTCACAGAGCAGCGGGGTGGGCTCAGAGCGAGCGGCCAGGTTCAGGGTGTCCTTCCCAAAGGGGAACAAACCCCCCAGGACGAAATCTCCAGGCCTGCTGAGCTGGGCTGAGAGACACCAGGGGCTCAGAGGGGCAGCCCGGGCACAGCCCAGGCACAGCCCCAGCCCCAGCCCCAGCCCCAGCTGCATTTTCAGGGACATCTGGGAAATCCAGGCTCAGATGCTCCTGGAACGTCTCTTTAAATCGAGCTCAGAGGGGTTGAAGTGATGGGGAGGAATTTGTTTGGCAAAATGCAATGAATTCACTTTAGTGGCTAATAATCAAATAGTCTCTAAGTAAAAACCACTGCCCTCGTGCTGATTTCCTTTACTGAGTAGCTTTTACTCAGAGTGATTTACAAATCACTCTGTATTTTATTTTATTTACAAATTCATTGGCACAGCTGTGGGAATTTGGGTTCCTCTGGCAGACGTGACAGAACTCAGGTGCCCCGCTCTGAATCTGGTAAATGATTTACACAGCAGTAATTTTTATTTATTTATTTATTACATTCCATTTTAAAATTTAAATTGTATTTTAATTATTTAAATTTTAAATACACCTCATCATGGAAATAACCAATAACCTGGAGAGGCCATTCCTGGGTTACAGCCTTGCTGTCCCTCAGCTGTCCTGATATTTTTTTAGGAAGTTGTTACTGGCTGATCTATTTTTCTTTCCCTCACACTGAACTACAATATTAATTTCAGTTTAAAAACTTAAATCTGAGTTGATAGCATAGTAATTTAGGTTTTATTACTGTATTTTATTGTTGGATTTTAGGACAGCTCTGAATGAAAAGTTCAATTTCCTGCATTTTCTATATCAGAAAATTCCTTTTGCTGCCAGTGCTGCTCCAAGGCTGGAATATTTTCCTTGCAGGAAGAAAAGCAGATTTAGACACCTAAATACAAGAATGCACCAGCTGCAGCTGTGTTTTCCAGGTATGTTCATACTAACATTTTTTTAAGCATCCTTTCCCTTTCCTGGACTATTTAAGTGTCAGTTTAACTATAAAACTTTAAAAAATAAGTTCTAAACACAATTCTGAATTTTGGGCAAGTTCATCTTCAATATTAGCAATGGTAATTATAAATATTAATATTTATCTCTTAAGAGGAATAATTACAATTAGTGTGCCAAGGGAAAAAAAATTTTCTTGTGGTCATACCATCATTTCTAGAGATTTAAACCCATTTTTTTTCCCTTGACACACATTATTTGATTTAGTTGAAGGTATTTAATTCACTGCACTGGTGAAGTATCAGCGGCCTGATCTCCAGGGAAATGAAACAGATTTTTCCAGGGAAATAAAATCTGAGTAGGTTTTCTGTAAATGGTGTTGGACCCCCAGAGTGTGATCCCACAAAGGACACTCCTCAAAAATCACATTATTCACATCATTTAATGTGCAGTGAGTGCAGTCTCCATGAGGTAATTGTGATTTCCTGAATTTTTCAGTGGTACATTAGGGCAGAAAGAGACAATCAGCTGCAGGATTGATCCCTGCAATAACCCTGCAGGATTTCTCCAGCTCCCAAAGCTCAGAAAATCCCACCTGACACCTCTGCCTCCTCCAGGGGTTTGGCAGAAGCTCCCAAAGCAGTGATTTACAGTACAAGTGTGGATTTCCCACCCCAGAGAGGCAGAAAAATCCTTTTTGTAGGCATTGAACACATTGATACAAATTAAAAGTAAACACACAAGAACACAACTCAGAAGCAAACAGCTCCAGGCTGGGCTGGACAGAGGGGATTGTGCAGCAGAAATTAAAATTTGCTGCACATCCCAAGTGCAAAAATCATGGATTGAACAGGGAAGGGGCACAGGGGAAGGTGCTGCTGGGTGGAACAATTTTCTCCCCCTTCCACCCCCATTTCCTTGAGCTCCCACCGTGGCAGGGAAAGGGCATTTCCCCAGGGCACTGCTCAGCATGAAATCCTCCAGGTGGGATTTTTGTGCAAACCAGAGTGTGGGAATGAGCTCAGACACCACAGCTCCAATTTGTGCTGCCACACAAGGCCACAAGTATTGCTGTAAATGCACACAAGCTGCTGCACTTGGGCTTGAAAAGAAAACCCGTTTCCAGCTTTGCTAGGAATAAAAAACTTCAATCCCTTCAATCCCTTAGCAGCTCATCCTAATGTGGAATTATTTTTCTAACTCTGCACAGCTCCTCCTAATGTGGATTTTTTTTTCTAATTGTAGAGATGTAAAAAAAAGGTGTAAAAAAAACCTATTCCATGTTTATAAAGTGGAATAACTTGGCCAACTCCTCAGCTCCAGGCTGGAAAGAAAAAGTGGAAATAACCAAACAATAAATGTGCAAAAATGTCATTTTCAGCCATCAGGGGCAGGTCGAGCAGCTTGTGCTGAGCAAAGAGCTCCTGGGTGATGCTGTAATGTGGGAATATAAAAAAAATCAATCCCTTAGCAGCTCAACCTAATGTGGAATTGTTTTCTAACTTTAGAGATGTAAGAATAGAACTGACAGATGTAAAAAATAACCAGTCCATGTTTATAATACAGAATCATTTTACCAACTCCTCAGCTCCAGGCTGGAAAGAAAAAGTGGAAATAACCACGGACAGAATGTCTTGCTTGTGCAAAAATGTCATTTTCACCCCAGCACCGCCGTCAGGGCAGATACACAAATAGCTCCTGGGTGATGCTGTAAGGTGGGAATATAAAAAAAATCAATCCCTTAGCAGCTCAACCTAATGTGGAATTGTTTTCTAACTTTAGAGATATAAGAACAGAACTGAGAGATGTAAAAAAATAACTGGCCCATGTTTATATGGAATAATTTTGTCAAATCCTCAGCTCCAGGCTGGAAAGAAAAAATGGAAATAACCACGGACAGAGTGTGTTGCTTATGCAAAAATGTCATTTTCAGCCATCGGGGCAGGTCGAGCAGCTTGTGCTGAGCAAAGAGCTCCTGGGTGATGCTGTAAGGTGGGAATTAAAAAAATCAATCCCTTAGCAGCTCATCCTAATGTGGAATTGTTTTCTAACTTTAGAGATGTAAGGTAAGAACTGAGAAATGTGAAAAAATTAATGGTCCGCGTTTATAAAGGGGGATAGTTTGGCTAACTTTCCACCTCCGGGCTGGAAAGAAAAAGTGGAAATAACCACGGACAGAGTGTGTTGCTTGTGCAAAAATGTCATTTTCAGCCATCAGGGCAGGTCGAGCAGCTTGTGCTGAGTGAAGAGCTCCTGGGTGATGCTGTAGACATCTCCGATGTAGGGGATGGCCTCGCCCAGCATGGCCACGGCCTCCTCTTGCGAGCCCACGTTCATGATCTCCAGGAAGGCATCCCGGGAGGGCAGCGCGCAGAAAGCCACGGTGGCCGCCTTGCGGACAACCCAGGGGTGGTGCTGGGCCAGCGAGGCGTTGTAGGCGTCGGTGCAGAGCACGGAGGTGCGCGGCTCCCCCGAGCGCAGCCCCTCCAGGAACAGCTGCAGCCAGCGCAGGGCGCGGTGCAGCCGCAGCACCGTGCGGCAGCCGGAATCGGAGCGGGCCCGCAGCGCCGCCGGCCCCGCCGCCAGCTCGTGCTGCACCAGCGACTGCAGCGACACGAAGCCGTGCTGCTGCTGGTGACCTTCCAGCAGAGCCACCTTGGCCACGGCGTCCTTGGAGATGAACGAGAAGACGGCGCCCAGGCTCTGCAGGAAGCTGGGGGGGAGAGGGGAGTGGTGGGTTAGGTAGGCGCGGGGTGGGGAGAGAAGCGGAAAAAATACCAGAGGGGTGAAAAAAACAACCCCAAAACCACCTCCAGGATGAAAAGAGAACCCCAAAACACTTCAGGGGGGAAAGGAGATTGTAAAAGGTACCTGAGGGGGGAAAAGAGAGCCCAAAGAATCGCCTGAGGGGGGAGAAAGAGAGCCCTACCGAACCCCCGCCAAAAAAAACACCTGAGGGGTGAAAAGACGACCCCAAAACACCTCAGCGGTGAAAAGAGAAGGCAAAAAGCATCTGAAGGGGGAAAAGCAAAGCCAATAAGCATCTGGGGGGGCGGGGGGGGAAAGAGAAGATAAAAAGCATTAGAGAGGTGGGAAGAGAAGCCAGAAATTACCGGAGGGGGGAAAAAGAGAGCCCAAAGAATCGCCTGAGGGGTGAAAAGAGATGGCAAAAAGCATCTGAAGGGTGAAAAGAGAAAGCAAAAGCTCCATCGGGGTGAAAAGAGAAGACAGAAAGTATTTGAGGAGTGAAAAGAGAAGATAAAAAGCATCTGAAGGGTGAAAAGAGAAGCCAAAAAGCATCTGAGTGGTGAAAAGAGAAACCCAAATCCACTTCAGTGTGAAGCCGTCGCTCCCTGCATCCTTCTGCCCACAGCCCCCCCACTCGCTGCCGGGCACTCACCGGATGAGCCCCCGCCAGCCGCTCAGGTAGGGCTCCAGCAGCACCTCCCGCTGCTCCGTCACGCACCTGCGGAAGGCGTCCAGGACCTCCGTGAGGCTGAACGGGCCCGCGGCCGCCGCCGCCGCCATCGCGCCGCGGCGCCGCCGCCTCCCCTTCCCCTTCCTCCTCTTCCTCCTCCTCCTTCCGCATCCCGCACCGCCCGCTCGGCCAATCAGCGCCGCGTCCGTCACCCGCCGCTCCCCGCGGGCCAGTCCGCTTCGCGTGCGTCATTGCGGCTCGGCCAATCCGCGCGGGGCGGCGCAGGCGCGGAGGAGGCGCCGGGGCTGCGGCCGGGCCTGGGTGAATTTGCGGGGTTTTGTGCGGGTTTTTTTGTGTTATTTTTTGTGGTTTTGTGCCTTTTTTGCCCGTTTTTCTGTGTTTCTACACGTGTTTTCCCGGCTCTCAGCAGTTGTGGTGGGTATCGCAGCCAAACGGGACCGCTTTCCCACAGGTTGTTGTTTATCACCTCACCCGTGTTTTCTGTCTCGCCTCAGGAAGAAGTTTGGGCTCTGCTCGAGTCTTCGGCTGGATCCTGAAAAAATTGAAATGGTGCCGGTAAAACCAACGAAATCCTCTTTCGTTGTGCCCCCCTCGCATCTGCTCCTGGACTAATTTTCTGTGCGGGTTTGGGACCTGGAGTGGGGTAAAAATGCCCGAGATCAAAGTCACCCCCTTGGGTAAGTCCGGCCTAAAATCGCCTTGAAATGCAAACACTGAACCCTGGGGGGAATTCAGGCTCATATTTGGAATCCCTGGTGTGATTCCTCTCTTCCCTCCCTTGGTTTTTCCAGTGACCGTTATAACTGTTTGGATTAATTAATCAGGATTAATTAAGTTATTCTTGTAAAGGTACTGTGGTGTTGTGGAGCATTAATTCACTACAGTGCTAAAGAGCCACAGGAAGAAAATATGTCTCGTTTTTCCCTGTTTAATATTTTTTTAATGTGTTTTGTAGTGAGAGGGCAGAGGATGTACTGAGCAGCAGATCTGCTTTATCCTCCTGGGTAGTTTTCAGCCTTGGTGTGGGTTTAACTTAATTAGGCTTAACGAGGGCAGAGCAGCTGGAGAAGGAGTTCTGATCCTTGCCAGATGAAGGATTCTTGTCTCTTCCTTGAAACTGCAATTGCAGGAAGTCTGTGCAGACCTTCACCTGCTTTTATTTTGAAGGAATTGCAGCTTTTCCCAGAGATGTTTTACCAGTGTCTTACTGGTGTTTTATTGGTGTTTTACTGGTATTTTACTGATACTTTGCTGATGTTTTATTGATGTTTTGCTGGTGTTTTGTCAATATTTTACTGGTATTTTGCTGATGTTTTGCTGGTATTTCGCTGGTGGTGTTTTTCTGCTGTTTTCCTGGTGTTTTATTGGTATTTTGCTGGTGATGCTTTATTGGTGTTCTTCCAATGTTTTACTGGTATTTTGCTGGTGTTTTGTGATGCTTTCCTGGTGTTTTGTTGGGGTATTATTGGTATTTTCCTGGTGCTGTTTTATTGGTGTTTTGCTGATGTTTTAATGGTGTTTTCCTGGTGTTTTGCTGGTATTTTGCTGATGGTGTTTCACTGGTGTTTTGTGATGATTTCCTGGTGTTTTCCTGGTGTTTTGCTGATATTTTACTGGTATTTTGCTGGTGGTATTTCACTGGTATTTTGTGATGTTTTCCTGGTGTTTTATTGGGTTTTATTGGTGTTTTGCTGGTTGTGTTTTATTGGTGTTTTGCTGATGTCTTACTGGTATTTTGCTGGTGTTTTGTGATGTTTTCCTGGTGTTTTACTGGTGGTGTTTTGATGATGTTTTACTGGTTTTTCACTGGTGTTTTGCTGATGTTTTCCTGATGTTTGCTGTTATTTTGCTGGTGGTGTTTGGCTGATGTTTTACTGCTATGTTGCTGATATTTTGTGATGTTCTCCTGGTGTTTATTGATGTTTTTCTGGTGTCCAGGTGCTGGCCAGGATGTGGGCAGGAGCTGCATCCTGGTGTCCATCGCTGGCAAGAATGTGATGCTGGACTGTGGGATGCACATGGGCTACAACGATGATGTGAGTGTCCCCTGGGCCAGCTCCTGTCCTCCCTTTTGTCCCTCCTGCACCCCTGGGCTCCTCCATCAGCCCCTGCTGGGGCTGGGCTGGGGCAGAGCTGCTCTTTCCCCTTCCAAAATCTCCCTTCCCCTCAAGTGCTCCATGAAATATCAGCCCTCCTTTCCCTGGCTCGTGGACTTGGGGAAATGTTTATTAATAATGTTTATTAATGCAGCTGCAAATGCTCCATTCCAGCTGGGGTTGGACTCTCTGGGTTTCCTGTGAGCAGGAATCCTGTCCTAAGCTTTGGGGCAGCTCATTCCAGGTGGGATCCTCACCACATTTCTGCTGCTCCAGGGGGAGAGAAGGAAACTCCTGATTTTGGCTTCCCTGACCCAGCAGGAAAGGAATAATGGCACAGATATTCTGTAGGATTTCGTTCAAGCAGTAAATGTGCTGGACAGGAAAGCTTTTGGGGCTTTGTGCTTCAGAGCCAGGGTGTGATCAGCTCCTGTTTTATTTGGGAGATAAAATGATTTATTTATGAAAGGGTCAGTTTCTGTTTGTGCCCTCTTTTCTGCCTCTCCCTGCACACAAAAACTGCCTGGAGAGGGCTCAGCACATTCCCAGTGTTCCATTCCCTCCATTTTTTGTTGGATCAGTGGTGCTGGTGCTGCCTGGAAAAGAGTCACCACATTCCCAGGGCCTTCGCTCCATGGATTTGTTGGATCAGTGATGCTGGTGTTGCCTGGAGAAGGATCAGCACATTCCCAAAGTTCCGGGCCCTTCCCTCCATGGTTTTATTGGATCTGCTGTTGCCTGGAGAAGGATGAGCACATTCCCAGATCCTTCCATCCATGTTTTTTTTTATTAGTGGTGCCGGTGCTGCCTGAAGTGTGCTCAGCACATTCCCAATATCCCATTCCCTCCATTTTCGTTGGATCACTGGTGCTGGTGTTTTTGGAAAAGGATCAGCACATTCCCAATGTCCCATTAGCCCATTCCCTCCATTTTTGTTGGATCACTGGTGCTGGTGTTATTGGGAAAGGATCAGGACGTTCCCCGAGTCCCATTCCTCCCATTTTTTGTTGGATCACTGGTGCTGGTGTTGTTGGAGAGGCCCCAGCACATTCCCAATGTCCCAGTGTCTCATTCCCTCCATGGTTTTTTGGATCACTGGTGCATTCCTGCTGGATCTCCTATTTTCCCCCGGCTGCAGAGGCGCTTCCCTGACTTCTCCTACATCACCCAGAATGGCAGGCTGACTGATTTCCTGGACTGTGTCATCATCAGGTGAGGCTCCTTCCTTCTCCCACCTCTTTTTGTGCCGTTCCAAGCCCACCTCATATTTTACCTGCTTTTTCCCTCCTGAGAAGATCTGGGAGCCACGCAAACTGAATTCTGTGCAACCATTTTGGGGTTTTTTGCGTTTTATTTTTTTTTTTGCAGCCACTTCCACCTGGACCACTGCGGGGCCCTGCCCTATTTCAGTGAGATGGTTGGCTATGATGGCCCCATCTACATGACCCACCCCACCAAGGCCATCTGCCCCATCCTGCTGGAGGACTACAGGAAGATCACCGTGGACAAGAAAGGGGAAACCAACTTCTTCACATCACAGATGATCAAGGACTGCATGAAGAAGGTGGTGGCCGTGCACCTCCACCAGACAGTGCAGGTCAGGGGGCTTGGAGTCAAGGGGGTAAATTGGAAATGTAGCTAATTAATCAAGAGGTTAATTTGGAAATGTAGCTAATGAGTCATGGGGTTACATTGGAAACGTAGCTAATTAATCAATGAGTTGTTGGGAATGTAGTTAATTAATCAAGGGCTTATGTTGGAAATGTAGCTAATTTATCAAGGGGTTAAAATTAGGAATATAAGCTAATGAATCAAGGGGTTAAGTTGGAAATGTAGCTAATGAATCAAGGGGTTAAATTAGAAATATAGCTATTAGGCAAATTCTCCTCCTCCTTTTGAGTAAATCCAGAGGGATTTGGATTTCCAGATATTTCCAACTGGAGTTGAAATACTGGCATTGCTGAGGGGTTTGCTGTTTATAATTTATATACATATATCTATATCTATAAGTTGAGATGCTGGCAGTGCTGAGGGTTTGCTGTTTATATTTTATATCTATATAAAGTTGAGATGCTGGCAGTGCTGAGGGTTTGCTGTTGGCAGGTGGATGAGGAGCTGGAGATCAAGGCTTACTATGCAGGCCACGTGCTGGGAGCTGCCATGTTCCAAATCAAGGTTGGCTGTGAGTCCGTGGTGTACACTGTGAGTATGCCCAAAGTTAGAATTATTCCCCTTTTTTTTAGCTCTAAATATTCCCAGATTTTTATATTTTATATCGATATATAATGATATATAAAATTATATATTATTTATATACAATATATTATACACATTATATATATTATCTTTATGTTTATATATTTATATTATTTATGTACAGGATATTAATATAGTTTATATTATACATATTGTCTTTATATTTATATATTATTACATAGTTATATTATTTCCATACCAGATATTTGTGTATACTATCTATTATATTTATATATTAGCATATATTTATATTATTTATATTACATTCTATTAGATATTTGAGCCTCCATTGGTTCAGAAATCTCTCTGGGTTTCTCTTCTCCCCTCAGGGTGACTATAACATGACACCAGACAGACACTTGGGGTGAGTAAAAAGCTGAATTTCAATTTTTATCTGAATTAATTTAAACAAAGCTACCATAGAGCTCCAAAGGCACCCTTTACTCCCATCTCCTGTGCCACTCCTCAATCCAGCTTGGAGATTTTCAGATTTAACCCACCAAACACCCTTTCCTGCTGTGATTTTGGGTTGAATATTATTGCATTTAGAACTGGTCATAAACTGGACAAATACTGCTTTTTGAGCTCTGTGATTTCAGTTCTGAGCTGGATTAATTCAAATTAAGCTACCACAGAATTCCAAAGGTATTATGGGATTTATTCCCATTTCCTTTATTTTTTATTTTCCTTTATGTATTTATTCCCATTTCCACTTTATTCCCATTTCCTGTGGACATAGTGACGTTCCCCAATACAGCTTGGAGATTTTCAGATTAGAAACACCAGAAACCATTTCCTGCTGTGATTTTTGAATCTTCATGCATTTAAATGAATGCATTTAAAACTGGTAATAGAATGGATAAATATTATAAATAATATACTAATAATAGACTGGATAAATACTGCTTTTTGAGCAATCTCAATTTTGAAATTTTAATTTTTGAGCTCTGTAACTTCAATACTGAGCTGGATTAATTCCAATTAGGCTACCATAGAGCCCCCAGAGCCCAATTGCTCCCATTTCCTGTGCCATTCCCCAACCCACCGTGGAGATTTTCAGCTGGAACCCAGCAGAGCCCTTTGCTGCTGTGATTTGGGTGGAATTCCTGTTTTCAGGGCAGCCTGGCTGGACAAGTGCCGCCCCGACCTGCTGATCACTGAGTCCACCTACGCCACCACCATCCGCGACTCCAAGCGCTGCCGCGAGAGGGATTTCCTCAAGAAGGTGCACGAGACTGTGGAGAGAGGAGGGAAGGTACAGAGGAACAAAAAGGAGTAAAAATATTAAATAATAAAGAAAAACAAATCCTAATAAATGCATGAAGAGAAATAAAAATAAAAAATAAACTAAATGTAATAAAGTATAAATAATTATAAAATAAAAATTAGAAATAAATATAAAACTGTAAATAAATATAATTATAATAAAATATAAATAAATAAAATAAATTAAAAATAGAATCAAATAATGAAAATGTAAGAATTAATATTAAGTAATAAATAATGATAAATATCTAATTGTCTTTCCCACACATTAACAAATCCTCAAAAATATCAATCAGTACTGGAGATATCAGTTACCAGTTGGTGATTGAAAATGTAATAATGGAAAATTATGATTATATATTATTATATATCTATTGTATATAGTATATAAAATACTTAAATATAATAAAACATAATTATACAATATAGAATATAATAGATAATATATAATATATAGTAGTATATTAATATATAAATATATATTATAATATATTTATATTATATAATAAAATAGAAATATACTGCTACTACCACTAATGTAATTATAACCCTAGTAAGTGAATGCTGCTTGGCTCTGTCAGACCCTGAACTCCCCCTGTGTTCCAGGTTCTCATCCCAGTTTTTGCCCTTGGCCGTGCTCAGGAACTTTGCATTTTACTGGAAACCTTCTGGTGAGCGCCCCCTGCCTTTGGGATCCTTTGTGCGTGATGAGTGCTGGAAATGTAGGAGTTGATCTGAGGGGAGACAGGCACTGAAACCTGCCTGGGCTTGAATGCCGCTGACAATATAGAATAATAGATAAATCCATCAATAAATCATGTATATAATAACATAGAAATATATTTAATATATATATTATGTGTATTATTTCATATTCCTCCTGGAGTGGAATTGCCCTGGGTGCAGGGAGAGCTAAAGTTAAAATTATTAAATATTGAAAATATTTAATATAAAATACTGATTTCTAGCTCATGAAAACAGGGAAATACACCCCAAAAAAACCTTGGGAGGCTCCCCAGCTTTATGGCCAGATAGGATATATTATATATGTTAGATATATTTATATATAATGCTTTATACATATAATATTTATATATTTTAATATATTTCTGTATATTATTTTATATAGAGTTATATTTTATATATGCAATATATTATATATAGTTATATATATCATGTTATATATGTATAATGTCGTATTATGCATATAAAAATATGTTATATATATAATATAGATAACATGTTATTTATAAAATACGTTTTATATATGTAAAATATGTTATGTTATATAGATAATATATAATTCATAATATATAACATGATATTATATATTCTATGTTATATATTATATATTTGCCTCTTTCTTCTCTTGCAGGGAAAGGATGAACCTGAAAGCTCCAATTTATTTCTCCACGGGCCTGACAGAGAAGGCCAACCATTATTACAAACTGTTCATCACCTGGACCAACCAGAAAATCAGGAAAACCTTTGTGCAGAGGAACATGTTCGAGTTCAAGCACATCAAAGCCTTCGACAGAGCCTTTGCAGACAACCCTGGGCCCATGGTAGGGGAGGCTTGGGAGCTTTTTTATTCCAGATTTATCCCAAATCCTGGGGGGAAATCAGCCTGAGCATCCTCCACCCCAGCAATCCCACCACAAAACCTCTCATGGCCAGGTCACATCTGTAAATACCAAATTTAAATTTCTTTAATTTATTTTTTACTTCATTAAAAGTGAAACACCCAGAAAAAATGAAAATTTTGCATCTTTATTTCATCTACACATCCTGATTCAAACGAGGGTTTTCTTTTCCACACAATCTTTTATTGGATGCTGTGCACAGATTTAGGATATTTCTATAAACCATGGAAAAAACGGGTTTTTTGTAGTGATTTATGGCCCATCTTTGATTTGCAGGTGGTGTTTGCAACCCCTGGGATGCTCCATGCAGGACAATCCCTGCAGATCTTCAGGAAATGGGCAGGGAATGAGAAGAACATGGTAAGAAATTGGGTTTTTATTGGGTTTTTATGGGGTTTTTATTGGGTTTTTATGTCTCATATTAATGTGAGTCACAACTACTGAGATTATGGCAAAGCTTTTCTTGAGGAGCTGGAATTAAAGGACAAAAATCCTCTTTGAACTAACTCTATTTTGTGACGTTTTTGATGTTTTAAATGGATTTCCCAGGTAAATCCATGGAATTTTTGATTTTTGGGGTTTTTTTTTCCAGGTGATCATGCCTGGCTACTGTGTCCAGGGAACTGTGGGCCACAAAATCCTCAGTGGGCAGAGGAAGCTGGAGATGGAAGGAAGACAAATTGTGAGTTGGATTTTCAATTTCCAGCACTGAAAATACCTCAAAATAATCTTTACTTTTGGAGTTGTACTTATTTGTTTTTTTTTTTTTCCTTTTTTGCTTAAGCAAAGTTTGATTTGTTTTATTTTTCCCCCCTTTTGCATTAATTCCTGCCAAAAAAAACCATTGAAGGACCCTTTGATTCTGCTGTAAAATTTGGGTGAATAAGTTTTACTAAAACTTACAAAGTTTTACTTCTTAATTATTAAGTAAATTAATAATTAAGTAAATTCTTAAAATTTCTTTAAATACTTAGGGGCATTTTATACTGTTTAGAACGAGGCAAATAGGTGAAATTGATATATTTTCACATTTCAATTGATATATTATCAATTTTTCAATTGATATATTTGCATTTCAACAGATATATTTTTCCATTTTTCATTTTTCAGTTGCTATCTTTTCACCCATAAAAAGCACATTTGGATAATAAAACACCAGCTGACCTGCAATACTTGATTTTTGTGACAAATATTGTCTGAAATGAGGCAATTTGAGCTTTTAAATTACAGCAGCTTTGTGTTAAGGCAATTTAGGTTTTCTCCTTTTTCCTTTTAAGTAAATCCACAGGGATCTGGGTGTGTCCCCAGGAATTCCCAGTTCCCAGAGCTCTGCTCTGCTCCTCCCAGCTGGAAGTGAAGCTGCAGGTGGAGCCCATGTCCTTCAATATTTGATTTTTGTGACAAATATTGTCTGAAATGAGAGAACTGGAGCTTTTAAATTATGACAGCTTTTTGTCAAGGCAATTTAGGTTTTCTCCCTCTTAATTTTAAATAAATCCAGAGGGACCTGGGTGTGTCCCAGAGGAATTCCCAGCTCCCAGAGCTGTGCTCTGCTGGAAGTGAAGCTGCAGGTGGAGTACATGTCCTTCAATATTTGATTTTTGTTTCTTGACAAATTTTTGTGACAAGTAGTGCCTGAAATGTGGCAGCTGGAGCTTTTAAATTACAACAGCTTTTTGTAAAAAAACTTAGGTTTTCTCCTTCCTCCTTGGAAGTAAATCCAGAGGGACCTGGGTGTGTTCCCAAGGAATTCCCAGCTCCCAGAGCTGGGCGCTCTCAGTTTCTCTTGTCCCCAGCTGGAGGTGAAGATGCAGGTGGAGTACATGTCCTTCAGTGCCCACGCAGATGCCAAGGGCATCATGCAGCTGATCCGGCAGGCTGAGCCCAGGAACGTGCTGCTGGTGCACGGGGAGGCCAAGAAAATGGAATTCCTGAAGCAGAAAATCGAGCAGGAGTTCCGTAGGTATCCCTGGGCAGGGGAGGGAACCCCGAACGGCTGCCAATCACATCTGGGGCCTCAGCACAGTTAGAGGAGGTGCCATTTATCCTCCCCTCGAGGAACCAATGCTTCTAACACCGAAATTGACATTAATTAAACCCCGTTAATTGCAATGACCCCCTTGGACATCAATTAGAACTGTTTTCCATGTGAGAGGAGGGAATGGAATTAAAATTTTACATATTTTGGATCCATTTTGGATCCTTCAGCAAAGTTATGGAGGGTGGCACTTACAGCTCCCCTCAAGGAAATGATGCCTGTAATACCTTAATTAACATTAATTAAGTTAATTGCAGTGACCCCCTTGGACATGAATTAGCATTGTTTTCCATGTTAGAAAAGGGTATTGAATTAAAACTTTACACATTTTGGATCCCTCAGCTCAGGTAGATGGGGTGGCACTTACAGTTCCCCTCAAGAAAGTGAGGGCTCTGACACCTTAATTAATATTAATTAATTCAGTGACCCCTTGGATATGAATTAGGATTGTTTTCCATGTGAGAGGAAGGACTGGCATTAAAACTTTGAATCACATTTTTGATCCATCTTGGCCCTCAGTACAGTTAAGTGGGGTGGCATTTATACCTTCCCTCAAAGAACTGACGCCTGTAACACCTTAATTAACATTATTAGGCCCAGTTAATTGCAGTGACCCCTTGGACATAAATTAGAATTGTTTTCCATGTTAGAGGAGGGAGTAGAATTAAAATTTTACACATTTTGGATCCATTTTGGCCCTTGGGGTAACACACCTCCCTTCAAGGAAGTGATGCCTGTAACACCTTAATTAACACTAATGAAGCCCAGTTAATTACAGTGATACTCTTGGACATAAATTAGGATTGTTTTCCAGTGGAGAGGAAGGAATGGAATTAAGATTTTACACATTTTGGATCCATTTTGGCCCTTGGGGTGGCATTTACACCTCCCCTCAAGGAAGTGACACCTGTTACACCTTAATTAGCAGTAATTAATTGCAGTGGCTCCCTTGGAGCTGAAGTTTCTTTTGTTGCTGTTCCCTTTGCAGATGTCAGCTGCTTCATGCCAGCCAATGGAGAGACCACCACCATCCTGACCAACCCCTGCATCCCTGTGGACATCTCCCTGGGCCTGCTCAAGAGGGAAACAGCCATAGGTGACGCTGCCCGCCCCCAATTCCTCCCTGTGCTGGCTTAGAAAGCTGAAAATTTATATTTAAAATATCATTTAGATGTAAAATTTTATTTAAAATTTAGATGTAGGTTTATATTTAAAATATAATTTATGTGTTTTAAATCAATGTGCACACCCTGCCTGGTTTGCTGCCTGTGTGTGCTTGATTTGGGAGATAAACTGAATATATAAATATATATTTATTTATTTAGTATATATATAAAAATATATATAATATATAAATACATATTATATAAAATATAGAAATATTTTATATTTATATTATTAATATAATTATATTATTATATTATTGATAATATATTTATATTATTAATAAATATATATAGCATAACTATATTATTACTATTTATATATTAATAAATTTATATTTATATAAATATAAAAATTATATATCCTATATATATAAAATAAATAAATAAATATTTAAAAACAGAATTTTAGAAACAAATAATCTAATTTTTACATCAGGAAGTGCTCTGGGAAGAGAGGGAGTTGCTCTGCATCACTAAATATTGATTTTAGGTGTCACTATTGCCCTGTTCAGGTGCTGCCCCTGATGCCAAGAGGCCCAGGCTGATGCACGGCACGCTGCTCATGAAGGACAACGTGAGTACAGAGCCCTCCCAGGGTGGGTTTTGTGTCCTCTGCTTTTTGTGCCCTCTGAGGGTGTTTTTTTCATGTCCTCTGTGTTTTGTGTCCTCTCAGGGTGGGTTTTGTGTCCTGTGCTTTTTGGGTCCTCTCAGGCTGTTTTTCGTGTCCTCTGAGGTGTTTGTCAAGCCTTCTGAGTATGTTCTTTTGTGCCCCCTCAGGGTGTTTTTCTTGTTTTCTGTTTTGTGTCCTCTCAGGGTGGTTTGTGCCCTCTGAGGATGTTTTTTGTGTCCTCCCAGGGCTTTTTTCATGTTCTCTGTGGTTTTTGTCTTCTGAGGGTGTTTTTTCTGTTCTCTGAGAGTGTTTTTTTGTGTCCTCTCAGGGTGTTTTTTGTGCTTGAAGGTGTTTTTTTCTCTTCTCTGAGGGTGATTTTTGGTGCCTTCTGAGGGTGTTTTTCATGTCCTCTGAGGATGTGTTTTGTGTCCTCTGTGTTTTTCCCCTATCAAGGTGTTTTTTGTGCCTTCTCACGGTGTTTTTCATATCCTCTGTGTTTTCTGTCCTCTGAGGGTTTTTTATGTCCTCTGAGACTGTTTTTTGCCCTCTGAGGCTGTTTTGTGCCTTCTCAGGGTGTTTTTTATGCCCTCTGAGGTGTTTCTGTGCCTCTGGAGGTGCTGTCCAGTTTCAGACACACAAAGAACCCAAATTACCGCCAGCGCTTTCACTTCCTCCCAACAAAGGAAGTTCATCTGCAACCTCATCTTTCTTTTCAAACATCACTCCCCTGCTAGAGCTTCAACCACCTTCCAGAGACCAGCTTGATGCTGTTCAATATTTATTTATTTATAATTATTGAGGTGGATGTTTTGTCCCAGTCCCAGCTCTCCCTTTGCTCCCCACCCTCAGCAGCGACAAACACTCCGCGATATCCCAGCCCAGAAAGGGAACGCCCTTCCCTGCTTGGCAGCACCACAACTCCCCCAAGCTCTGAGGGTTAATTTTCTCCCTTTAATCTCTTTTTCCTCCAGAGTTTCAGGCTGGTTTCCCCTGAGCAGGCCCTGAAGGAGCTGGGGCTGGCTGAGCATCAGCTGCGCTTCACCTGCCGCGTGCACATCCAGGACCCGCGCAAGGAGCACGAGACCGTGCTCAGGGTCTACAACCACCTCAAGGGGTGAGCCCTTGGGCCAGTCCTTAACATCTGAGGGGGTGGGAAAGCTGCAAAAGGCCTCAGAGACAGCAGAACTGTGATTAGAGCTAAGCAGGAGCCATGAGATTGGTCAGCAGAAAAATTATATAAGAAGTAGAAAAGTAAAGACAAATAGAACAATGGTTTGTATATTAATGCTTCTCTAGAGTAACTCCTAAGCTACAGAAAAGTCTATCTAGAGAGATATTAGGGAGTTCTAAGCTTAATAATGGAGCTCTGTGCATTGTGTTTTGAGGCTTACAAGCAGGGATTGTATTTAAAATAAGCAAGCATTGTTTTAACCAGCAGGATTTGTGCTTATAGCGGTTGGACAGAACTACTGTCAATGTGCTTTTGCTTTGTGGGATTGGTCACAAAACTTTTTACAACTACAACGTTCTTTGTCTGCTGCCTGGGCTGTGAGCTGCTGGGATCTTCCCATTGTCATAACCATGGAATGAGACTGATGCTGGAAAATCAAACAGCTCCAGGCACATTCCCAGCAGTCCTGTCCCCTTCATGATTTGTACACAGCCCCAGCCAGCAATGAGCCCCGAGCCCTGGCAGGGCATTTCTGGCTCTCAGGGATTCAATTGATTCTTTTATCCCATCGTTTCTTTATCCCATGGGTTTTTATCCCCATGGTTTTTAAGCCCACGTTTTCAAGCATGGGGTTGGAAAAGTTAAAGGAAGCAGAAGAAACCAAAGCAAAACTCGTAGGAAGATCTCTCCAGTCACTGCTCACAAGAATGTCTTGGTTTGGAAAGAGGTTCTGCTTAAGGAAGGCAGGAGCCTCCCCCGAAATGGAAAATGTAAACCCCCTCCCTTTGAATTGTTATAATTTTGAAATTAAGGGGCTCTCAGGCAAAAATATGGGAGCAGGAATAACAGTTCTTTATTAGGGAAATTAAAAAAAATACAAATGCAATAGTACAAAAAGAAAAATCACCAAAATGAGCAGTGGATCAGCTCCTTTTCCCTTCTTGGGCTCAGAACTGGGATTTGGGATGCAAACCCAGCATTTATTCCCCAAATAAACCCCAAATGTCTCCTTTCTCTGCAGGGTTCTGAAGGATTACTCAGTGCAGCACCTCCCTGATGGCTCCATCACCGTGGAGTCCATCCTGATCCAGGCCACGGCTCACTCTGAGGACCAGGGAACCAAAGTCCTGCTGGTCTCCTGGACCTACCAGGTGGGAATTCCTCATTTCTCAGCCAAATCCCTCCCTCCCAACCCTGCCTCCTCTGGCTTTGAAGGAATTTGGAAGATGAGGGGCAGTCCCTGGTGTTTTCTGAGCAGAAATGATTTTACAGCTCTGTAAAGCAGAGAACTTCTGGGGCAATTCCACTTAATTCAGTTCTGAATTAAGTATTTCATTTTGTATTTCTAACTTAGAAAATTTCAAACAAATAAGAGAACTATTTCTGATCTAAACATTCTTTTATTTGAGTCATCCCATCATCTTCCCTTTCTGTGGCTGGATTATTAAATTTTCTGGATTATCAAATTATTAAATTGAACTTTCTGGATCATTGAATTTTCTGGATTATGGAATTTTCTGGTATATTGGATTTTCTGGATTATTAATATACATTAATCTGGATTATTAAACGTTCTGGATTATCAAATTATTAAATTGAACTTTCTGGATTATTAAATTTTCTGGATTATTAAACTCTTTCTTGACAGCAGGAAATGCCCTTGGAAGGCAAAGCAATAAAGCAATTTATTCCTTGATTTCCAGCAAAAATGGGGCTTTTCCTCAAAGGAAACCCCCCAGGTCCTTGGAGAAATGGGAATTTCACAGCAGTAGTTTGTGAAAACAGCCAGAAATGAATTTGTGGATTATTTCACTTTTTAAACACAGCTCACCTTAGGTCCTGCACGGTGCAGGAATTCTCTCAGTCCATTCCTGGGCACCAGAATTGAACTGGCTGCCCCGGCGGGACAGTGCCAGGAGGATTTTGCCCTCACGCTGTTGGTGTTTTCCATTCCAGGACGAGGAGCTGGGCAGTTACCTGACATCCCTGCTGAAGAAGGGGCTGCCCCAGGGCACCCCCTGAGAGCTGAGCCCAGATTTTATTTTGTTTACATTTTCAATGGTTTTTTCTGCTTGATTTTAATAAAAGAGTTTCAGTGTTTGTCCAATTCCTGCAGTGACACCAGCACTGGGATTTTCCCCCTTGGAAAAAAAGGGAAGTCAAGAATTTGTTTTTAAATAGACCTGAGGAGCAATTTACACATTAAAGTAAAAGTTACTCAGTGTTCTCCCCTCCCACAGCTGAAAATCCCCTGCTTAAAATTAAAATTCCAAGTATAAAAGCATCACAGAAAGTAAAAAACCCTAAATGTGCTGAAAACCAAGCAGCAAAACATCTTTAATTCCTCATCCTTCCCTCAGGCCCAGCTGCAAGGAGCCTCCAATCCAATTTTTTTTACATTTTTCAATAAAATGGTGAAAAAAGGAGTTCCCCTCCAGTGCTGGGAGGATTTCCCACAGGAAAAAATGGGACAAAAAAAAAAGAATTTCTGCTCAAGGTAAAGGATTCTTAGGGGCTGAGGCTCCCACAGTGCCAGGAATTGGAATTTTCCAGAGTTTACAAAAGTTGCAGCTGAATTTTCTCACCAAGATTTAAAAATCTGAGCAAAACAGAGAGGGAGAGGCCAGAAGCCAACCTGGGGTTTTTAATAATAATTAATGAGGTGGCCAATTAAGGACAAATGCCCGGGTGAATTTCAGGAAAAAAAAAAAAAACAGAAAAAAAATCAGAAAGAAATCAGAAAAATATCGGAAAAAAATTAGAAAAAGCAGAAGAAAATCAGAAAAAAATCAGAAAAAAATTAGAAAAAAAAAAAAAAAAAAAACCAAACGAAAAATAATCAGAAAAAAAAACCCTCCAGGAAGCACCTGAGATCTGTTTCATTCCCCCACCTCCCCACTGGAAGCAGAGGTGTTGGAATATGATTTTTTTATAATTTAGGAATGGGGTAACTGAGAGGTGTTTTAAAAACTTTTATGTGAAGGGTGAGACAATACAGATGTTACAATTTTTAGAATTGTTTAATTGAATTTATAATTTATGTTATAAATTCCTTTCGGCTCAGCCCACAGAGCTCCTCTTCTCCTGTGGCACTTGGAGGGGCCAAATCTGAGAGGAGAGAGCAGAAAAAAACATGGATTTAGGGAAAAAGTATTGATTATGGGGAAAAGAAAACACTGATTTAGGGGAAAAGGAAATATTGATTTAGGGGTAAAGAAGCACTGGGATCTTGGCTGGTTGAAAGCAGGTATTTGCAAATCTATCCCACTTCTGTATAAGCTAAATTGTTACATTTTGGCTCAAAGTGTTCATCATGGGAAGGTTTGGATAGAGAAAAACTCATCCCATTCTAGCCCTGCCAGGGCCACCTTCCACCATCCCATGTATATTCAATAATTATAATAATATATAATCATAAATAATTATAGAATAATGTATATTATTAATCTATATTATACTATATAAGTTATAATATCTATTTGTTTTTCAAACCAGGACACTATTATATATTAATTAAGATACATTAATTCTATATTATATTATAAATAATTATATCATTATTATATCAATCAATCTATAGTAAAGTTATAAAATATAATACATTCTATATTGATTAATATATATTAATTTCATATTACTATAATTATAGAATTATATATATTCATTAATTTATAAGATATAAAATATAATACTATATATTTATTAATATATATTAATTCTATATTATTGTTATAAATAATTAACTATATATATTAATCTGTACAATATAAATATATAGAATATATTGATTATACATATTAATTCTATACTATTATAAATAATTATATAATTATACATAATAATAAGGTATAGCATTACACATTACAAGATTATTCTATCATAATCACTGTACATTATTTATCGATATTTATCGCTATTTCTAGACCATGAGCCCGTTCCTGATGAGCTGTGGGTGCTGCCTGGAGCCTGCCCACCTGCCTGGCCGAACTCCACGCTGTGCAGGAAGAGCCCCTGGGGCGGGGCCGTGGCGTGCGGGGGCAGCGCCCGGGGGTCCTGAGCTCCAGCAGCGCCTGCAGCTGCCCCGGGGCCAGCCTGCCCTGGCCCACGGCCACCAGGGCGCCCACCATCCTCCGCACCTGCCACAGAGAGGGACAGTGCTGCCAACCCGGCCTGGCCTGGTGCCACTCTCACCTGGAGTCACCAACCCAGCCTGGCCTGGTGCCCGTCCCACCCTGAGTCACCAACCCAGCCTGGCCTGGTGCCACTCCCACCCCAGAGTCACCAACCCGGCCTGGCTTAGTGCCACTCCCACCCTGAGTCACCAACCCGGCCTGGCCTGGTGCCACTCCCCACCTGGAGTCACCAACCCAGGCCTGGCTTAGTGCCACTCCCACCTGGAGTCACCAACCCGGCCTGGCTTAGTGCCACTCCCACCTGGAGTCACCAACCCAGCCTGGCCTGGTGCCAGTCCCACCTGGAGTCACCAACCCAGGCCTGGCTTAGTGCCACTCCCACCCTGGAGTCACCAACCCAGCCTGGCTTAGTGCCACTCCCACCTGGAGTCACCAATCTAGGCCTGGCTTAGTGCCACTCCCACCTGGAGTCACCAACACAGCCTGGCCTGGTGCCCGTCCCACCTGGAGTCACCAACCCAGCCTGGCCTGGTGCCACTCCCACCCCAGAGTCACCAACCCGGCCTGGCTTAGTGCCACTCCCACCCTGAGTCACCAACCCGGCCTGGCCTGGTGCCAGTCCCACCCTGAGTCACCAACCCAGCCTGGCCTGGTGCCAGTCCCACCTGAGTCACCAACCCGGCCTGGCTTAGTGCCACTCCCACCCTGAGTCACCAACCCAGCCTGGCTTAGTGCCACTCCCACCCCAGAGTCACCAACCCGGCCTGGCTTAGTGCCACTCCCACCCTGAGTCACCAACCCGGCCTGGCCTGGTGCCAGTCCCACCTGAGTCACCAACCCAGCCTGGCCTGGTGCCAGTCCCACCTGAGTCACCAACCCGGCCTGCCCTGGCCCACCGGCCACCAGGGCGCCCACCATCCTCCGCACCTGCACAGAGAGGGACAGTGCTGCCAACCCGGCCTGGCTTAGTGCCAGTCCCACCTGGAGTCACCAACCCAGCCTGGCTTAGTGCCACTCCCACCTGGAGTCACCAACCCAGGCCTGGCTGCTCCTGCTCTGCCTCTGGGCTCATCCCGGGAGCATTTTTGTCCCTTAGTCCCACCCCAGCAGCCACAGCCCCCCAAAGTCTGCAAGAGAAGCTGCTTTTCCCCTCTTGGTGACATTCTCAGCCTGCCACGTGCAGGAGCATCTCCAGGTGACCACCAGGGCCCCCACCATCCTCCGCACCTGGGGGCACACAGGGAGGACAATTCTGGGTTTAACCTGACAAGAACCAGCCTGGCTTAGTGCCAGTCCCAGCATCTCATCCACCCCCAGTTCTCCAGCCCCAATTGTCATCCCAAATTCTCCATCCCCAATTTCCCATTCTAAATTCCCCATCCCCAATTCTCTGTCCCTAATTATTCACCTCCATTCTCCATTTCAATTCCCCCTCCCCAATCCTCATCCCAAATTCTCTGCCCCAAATTCTCCACCCCCAATTTTTCATCCCCAATTCCCCCTCCCCAGTTTTCCACCCCACCTCAATCCCTGATTTGGATTTAACAAAAATTCCATTTTTGACCTTTCCAAACTCTCCCAAACCCTGCCTGCAGTGCTGGAACAAATCCCTGGGCTGAGTTTGTGACCCATTAATTAAAAAATAAATAAACCAAAGCCCCCTGAGCAACCTGCTCATGGTCAGCACTTCAAAAATATCCAACAGGCCAAGGTGGTTTTATCCAGAGGGAAATTTTGGGACCTTGGAGTGCCCAGAATTTCTCTCCAAGCAGCTCAAATCCTCTCCTCTGTTATTTCATCCTCCCTCGCTAGAGGTCATTGCATGCCATGACTTTGCTGCCTCCACAATTCAGGAAAAATCAGATTAAAAATCAGATTATTGGCACCCATCAGATTAAAAATCAAATTATTGGCACCCATCAGGTTAAAAATCAGATTATTGGCACCCATATCTGTAGGTTTGGTGCCTCCACATATAAAAATATCCACATTCAGCTTCCTAAATGGTTAAAATATTAACATACAAAATATTAAAATATTAGGATAATTATAATATATAATTATGTAATAATTATTATTTTGTAATTATTTCCAAAAAATCCAGGGGAGTTTCAGGGCAGAGGGAGAATTTCTGCAGTTTGTAAAGCAAAAAAAAAAGTTTTTAAATTTTTTTTCCAAAAAAAGCCAGGAAGTGAAATTCCAGACAGCTTTTCCTAGGCTCAAATCCACTGAGCATGGTAAAAAAATTAAAAAGAATTTTTTAAAAGGGCAGAGATTGTGAAAAACACTTTTTTTTCCATCCTGCCACCTGATTTTGTGAAGGTTTTGGGCACAAATTTAGGAGATTTTGGGATCAAATAAAGAGCCCAAGTCCTTGTGAGTGCCACACAGCTGGAACATTGCTAAAACAATCGATTTTTAGATGAATTAATTAATTTTTAAGTTAATTAATAAATTTAAATTTGGGTTGGCAGCAGCTGGAGGCAGTACCTGTCGGTACAGGAAGGATTTGCTCTTCACCTTCACCTCCCAGAACTCCAGTCCCCTAAAAAAAAACCCAAAAAAGAGCATTTAAATCAAATTTCAGGTGTTTTTTAACCTCCCAGAACTCCAGTTCCCTAAAAAAAAAAAACCCAAAAAAAGCACTTAAATCAAATTTCAGGTGGTTTTAACACTGGGCTCTCACCTGTGCAGGTAGGAAAATAAAACCCAACTCCTTGACAGAGGTGGATTTTAGCCATGAGTGTAAATAACACCAAAATGAGTGTAAATGACACCAAAATGAGTGCAAATAACACCAAAATGAGTGTAAATGACACCAGAATGAGTGTAAATGACACTAAAATGAGTGTAAATAACACCAGAATGAGTGTAAATGACACCAAAATGAGTGCAAATAACACCAAAATGAGTGTAAATGACACCAAAATGAGTGCAAATAACACCAAAATGAGTGTATAATGACACCAAAATGAGTGTAAATACACCAAAATGAGTGCAAATGACACCAAAATGAGTGTAAATAACACCAAAATGAGTGTAAAAACACCAAAATGAGTGTATATAACACCAAAATGAGTGTAAATAACACCAAAATGAGTGCAAATGACACCAAAATGAGTGTAAATGACACCAAAATGAGTGCAAATAACACCAGAATGAGTGTAAATAACATCAAAATGAGTGCAAATGACACCAAATGAGTGCAAATGACACCAGAATGAGTGTAAATAACACCAGAATGAGTGCAAATGACACTAAAATGAGTGTAAATGACACCAGAATGAGTGCAAATGACACAAGAACCCCTCCCTCAGCTGCTCCCTGCCTATCCCCCAGTCCCACCGGGATTTCCCCGCAGCCCTGAGGGTCGGGGCTCTCACCTGTGCAGGTGGTGCTGGCCCAGGAGGCCGTGGCCAGGCTGGAGCTGCAGCAGCTGCAGGGTCCTGACGGGGCTCTGGGCCGCAGCCTCGGGGTGTGGGGAGCGGAAGGTGCTGAAATCGTGGGTGCCCAGCAGGAGCTGGGCCGCTGCCCTCATGGCTGGGATGTCCAGGGGGCTGCGATGCACAGAGACTGCTCAGAGCCCTGGGATTGAGCCAGGCTTAGAACTCAGAGCCAGGCATTGAGCCAGGCTCAAACACCAGGCAGCTACAGCAGGCTCACAGCCCATAGAGTTACGCCAGGCTCAAACACCAAGGAATTACACCAGACTCAAACCCTAATAAATTAGTTACACCAGGCTCAAACCCCATAGAGTTATGCCAGGCTCAAATCCTAATAAATTATGCCAGGCTCAAACCCCAGGGAATTACACCAGGTTTAAACCCCAAACTCCTTTTAAGGCAGGAAATCAGAGCTCTGACCCACCTCCCTGTCCTCTGTGACTGCTCCAACATCCAGAAAAGGGTTTGGGCTTCCAGGCCCTGACTGGTTTCCAGTCTGAGCAAAATGAGCAACCCAAATTCTATTTCAACTTTTTTTTTTTTTTCTTGGGATGGGCACTCCAAACCTCCCTGGGCAGCAATTCCCACATTTAACAACTCTTTAAAAGGGGAAATTCCTCCTAAACCTCTCCTGGGACCCTTAAACCCTCCTGATGTCCAACTTAAACCCCAGCCTGAGGCCATTCCCTCTCCTCCTGTCCCACAGCCCAACCTGGGGCTGTCCCCTCCTGTCAGGGACTTGTTCGGAGCCAAAAAATCAATTTTTTTTTCCCCTCCCAGCCCTGATTCCCTAATTTCCTTGCAGAGGAGCCTCCCCAGGGAGCTGCACTCACCCTCCTGGGGGAGCCCAGCACAGATCCTGCTCGAAGACGGGGATTTGGGAGCGGTGGGCACAGCCCAGCAGCAGGCGGTAGATGTAGGTCCTGGAGAGGGCACAGAAACGGGCATGGAAGGTGCTGGAAACCCGCTGGGCACTGAGGATGCTGTGGGACACAAGGGACAGGTCACAGGGACACAAATTCCAAAGGTTTTCCATCGACAGGGACACCAACATTCCAAAGCTTTCCCCTGGAAGTGCAGGGCACTCACTGGGCACTGAGGATGCTGTGGGACACAGGGGACAGGGACACCAAAATTCCCAAGTGAGAGGAAAGAACTCCCCTCTGTTCCCCCCAAACAGCTCCTAGAGCAGATGGAGATGCTTTCAAGGAGGTCCCTTCCCTCAGGACCTGCAGGACTTTGTGCAGCCAGGAAAATCCAGGAAAATCCAGGAAAATCCCAGCACCAGAGGGGTGGCGTGGGAGTGAACCCAGCAGAACCCTCTCAGCCCCAAAAGCCATTCCCATGAGTGTCCACCCATCTCCCACCAACCCCAAAACAGCCAAAAAGGAGCTCCCAGGCACCTGAGCTCCCCTGTTTTCCTCTATAGGCAGCAGGGAGAAAATTCCCTGTTTCTCCAAACCCAAAATCACCACCCCACAGAGCCTGGGAGGCAGAGAGGAGGGCACAGAGAGCAAATTCTCCCTGCCAGGCAAGGAAATGGAGCTTCCCCGAGCTCCTGCAGCTCTCCCAAAAGTGTCCTCTGGACTGGATGTGACTCCACAAAATCCAAAAAGCAAAATCCACAATCTACAATCCAAAATCCAAAATGCAAAATCCACAATCCAAAATCCTGCAGGAAAAACCCTACTCAGAGCCACCACCCCTGCAGGTGGTGCTTGAGAGGAGAGCTCTCCTTACAAGGGAATTTTTCTCCTGCTGTTTTGCCTCTCTGCCTTTGGAATTTAGTGAGGAGAAAGGAGCCAGGGCAGCCAAAAAACCAGGATAGATTTGGGACCACAAATGTCTTTATTTACTTTAAGGAAAGTTGGTGCTCTGGGGATTTTTGGCCTCTGGCTCTCAGCCCTCCCTGCCCTGGCTCAGAGCACAGAGGGAGAAATGAGAGTTCCTGGAATTTGCCTTGGGCCCAAATTGGGGCTCTGAGTGCTTCAAGATTTGTCTCCAAAAAATAAAACACTGCCACAAAGATTTGCACAAACAATCCCAGGAATTGCTCCAGTGCCATAAACCATCAGGAGAAATGCAAATTCCATCCTCCAGGGTTTGAAGGAGGAGCTCCAGCCTCCTCCAAACACCAGAATAAAATGATGACATTTATTTCCCTCTGTCTGCATGCCTCCACAAGCACCCAGCCTGCCTTGAGCTAGCACTTGTGTGCTTCTGATTAAATAACCATCCTTTTAGGGAGGTTCTCTCTCTCACAGGAGTTTATTTCTGCTCACAGAATTCCTCAGTGCAAGCAGCTTTTCCTGTTGCAATTGTTCCTTTTAGCCAGGAATGGTTTTGTCCAGAATTTTCTCCAGTAGTTGCATTTCAGATTTCAGATTCCAAAGATTTTCTCAGATTTCAGATTCCAAAGATTTTCTTTCTCTGCATTTCAGAGATCCCATTTTTAAATCTCATTTGCTGAGATCCCATTTTTAAAAATGATGGTAAATAAAGGACTGTGGCTTTTTTTTTTTACCTTTTTTACATTTTTTAGCATTTCCAACAGGGCCTGAATTTTGAGATCAAAGAGAAAAAAAGCCCAAAGACATTTAATTGGAAATGGAAATGTATGAGAGAAAAAATCCTCCTGTTCTCTCCACCTCAAAGCCAATTTGCAGGAGGTGGGAGGAATCCCAGCTCTGCCCTGTCACTCAGAGAATTTTTATTGTGTGGTTACAAAACCAGGAACAGGAGGTGTGAGACTCCTACACTGCCAGTCCCACTCTGAGGGCAGCAGAACCCTCCTAAAACAGCTCCAAATATTCTGAATATATTCTCTGATTGAAATATTCTGATTTTTGGGGGATGGTGTGGAATTTGAAATGTAAAGAACTCTCAGAACTTTGGGCCTGGAAGCCAAAGCTCAGAACTAAACCCAGGATTTGATTTCAGACCTTGGAAAAAGCTCCCAAACTTAGGTGTTAGAAGTGAAAATGTGGATTTATAGTTTAAAGCAGAGACAGGTTAAGGTAAGTAGAGAAAAATTTAAAATTTTATCTGAATATCCTAAGTCCTTTGAGCACTGAAGGTTCTCTCCTCTCCTTTAATCTCTTCATATCCTCCACCCTGAACTTCAAAAAAAAATATTATTTACATGCAGGAATCGCTTGGATAGAGACATAGAGAAAAAATTAGAGTTTTAAGGTAAGTAGAGAAAAATTTAGAGTTTTATCTGAATATCCAAAGTCCTTTGAGCACTAAAGGTTTCCTCCTCTCCTTTAATCTCTTCATATCCCCCACCTGAACTTCAAAAAAAGTGCATTATTTACATGCAGGAATTGCTGAATAGGGACCAGTTTTTCCTGTTCTTGCAGTAAAACCAAGCCAAAATAAAGGAATTTTTTGCTCTGCACTTGTTGGAACCCAGGAAATTCCTCTGGCTGCCCTGGAGGACTCGAGCCCCTGGCCAGGGGTCTCAGAGACCCTGGCACAGAGCCCCAGACCCCTGTGCCTTTGCTTTAGCCCTTGGAAAAAACAATTCCCAACCTTGTATGAAGAATTGCAGGTCAAGAAAGTTTAAGTAGAATGATAGTGAATTTATCACAGGGTGAAAAATTGATTGTTGGGGTTTTTAGAATGGGGTTCAAGGGGCAAGATGGAGGGATCTGGGCGTGTCCAGCCTTTCTCCTTCTTCTTCTTGGCCTCCATCTTCTGCTGTGATGGTGGCACTTTTGGATTGGTTTAGAGTAGGAGCTCATGTCTAACACGGGTGATGGGTATTGGGAAGTAATTGTAAATATTGTACAGGTAGTTTTTAGGATAAATAGATAACACCAGTGTGTGAATTTTTCATCACTTGGGGTCACCAATTGTGGTGGTGTTTGCAGGGGACCCAGGATGAGGAAGAGAGGAGGATCTGACTCCATGTTTCAGAAAGCTGATTTATTATTTTATGATATATATTATATTAAAACTATACTAAAAGAATAGAAGAAAGGATTTCATCAGAAGGCTTGCAAGGAATAGAAAGGAATGAGAATAAAATCTTGTGACTGACCAGAGAGTCCGAGACAGCTGGATTGTGATTGACCATTAATTAAAAACAACCACACGAGACCAATCCAAGATGCACCTGTTGCATTCCACAGCAGCAGATAATTATTATTTACATTTTGTTTCAGGAGAAAAAGTCCTAAGGAAAGGATTTTTCATAAAACCTGTCTGTGACACACCACCCAGGGGCAGGCAGAGTGCTTCTGTCTGTCCTGCTGAGTGCACCTCGGCTGGACAGGAGAAAAAACGTTATAGATAAGAAACAATTTTATAGATAAGAAAAAAATTTTATGGGTAAGGAAAAAATGTTATAGATAAGAAAAATATTATAGATAAGAAACAATAAACAACCTTGAGAGTGAGAAATGAAGAGTTCTGACTCCTTCTTTGAGCACCGGGCAGGGAAAGAGACTTTTAACACCGTGGGGTCGCTGTGAGCAGCAGGAAGCCCGAGACTGTTGCAGTGAAATAAGGGAAAAGAAAGGGTTTTGACTGGCTCACCGGATGGGCTCGGGTCTGAGGTGGTGGTTGAGGCCCTGCAGCAGCTGGGGCCGGTGAAGGGGGCCCTGCCCGGGGCCCTCTGGATGTCCAGGTGGGCGGCGTTGGCCAGGGCGTGGACGCCGCTGTCCGTGCGGCTGGAGATGTGGAACTTGATGGGAGCGCTGGGCTTCAGCTGCTCTGCTGCCTTCTGCAAGCAAACAGCAAAAACGCAGCAAGAATTCGGCAAAAATTCACAAAAATTCAGTAATGATTCGGCACAAAATTCAGCAAAACGTCAGAAAAAATTCAGCAATAATTTGGTAATAATTCAGCCATAATTCAACAATAATTTAGCAAAAATTCAGCAATAATCCAGAAAAAATTCAGCAATAATTCAGCAATAATTCAGAAAAAATTCAACAATAATTCAGCAAAAATTCAGCAATAATTTAGCAATAATTCAGCAATAATTCAGCTATAATTTAGTAATCATTCAGCAATGATCCAGCAAGTATTCAGCAATAGTTTAGAAAAAATTCAGAAAAAATTGGCAATAATTCAGAAAAAAATTGGCAAAAATTCAGCAATAATTCAGCAAAAAATTTTGTAGTAATTCAGAAAAAATTCGGCAATAATTCAGAAAAATCCAGCCATAATTCAGTAATCATTCAGCAAAAAATTCAGCCATAATTCATTGATGCAACAATGATCCAGCCATGATCCAGCAATTATTCAGCAATAATTCGATAAAAATTCAGCAAAAATTAATCAATAACTCAGCAAATATCCAGCCATAATTTAGCAAAAATTCACCAATAATTCAGCAATAATATAGCAAAATTGTCCTCCTCCTGATGCCTTGTGAAGGCTGACCTAGGACAGAGACTGGACAGAGTTAAAGAGTAAAGCAGGGATTTAGGAAAAAGATCTCCTCAATGCATCCACCTTGGGCAGCACAACAGCCCAGCCAGGGCTGCACCCAAGATGAACCAAAATGGTCCCAAAAAATGGATGATGGGTCACAAAATTATAAGTTCTGCTCCATTTGCATCTTGGAGTGAATTGTCCCATTCCAGCTTTAGCCCCTGCAGTCCCATCCTTGTTTTTCTCTCTCCAGCCCACGCTGTTTGTGCTCCTGGGCTGAGATTTGGATCATTTGTCCTTGGTCCCCAGCTGGAGCAGGAATTGTTTTGTCTCCCTGCTCTGTGCACAGAGCTCACCATCCCATAATATAAGCCCAGACCCACCCACTAAAGCAGCACAGAATGTGAAAAACAGAAAATCCAAAACCTGAGGCATCACTCCTGGCTAACCACACCTTGTGCTGCTTCCAGAGGAGTTTGGAGTTACTGTGGGTTATAAAGAATTGAGGGTTTGGGGGAATTTCTCCTAAAATCAGTGATTTCTCAGCTTCTGCCCTGAAATCACCTCACACAGAGGATCCAAAATGCCATGAGAGCTTCCTTAGGGGGAAAATAAAGTCAAAATAAACTAGTAAAAATTAACTACTATCTATTCTCTGCTTTGTGTCATGTGAGCTTCCTTAAGAGCACAAAATAAAGTGACAAATATTCATTTCTTTATCTGCTTTGTGTTGTTGGGTGAGGGGAAAAAACAGAGGATCGCCCATTTCAGCTCATTTCAACCCAAACCCCAGACAGAAAATCCAGTGAAAATTACTGCAGGGAAGAAGTGAAACATCTCAGAGTGAAAAACCACAAAAGAAAGCAGGAAACCAAAGGCATGACTCAAAATTTCCTTCTCCTTCCCTTCCCCACTCCTGAGCACTGAACCCAGCGGTTTTTATTGGATTTTAATTTGCTACAAGAGTCAATAAAATTCGAATTGCTGACTCACAAATACCTTCCAGACTCCTGGAGGAGCAGTCAGAGCTGTGAGCTCTCAGAAATGTTCCATGAAAATGCACAGGGAGGCAGAAAAAAAAACCATAACCAAGCTGCAGGGGGAGGCCTGGGGAAAAAAAACCAAACTGATTTTTCCCTTCC